>NC_138769.1:32850254-32885254 GCF_965119305.1 Pelophylax lessonae | reverse complement strand
TCCCCTACTCTCCAGCAGCGGACTGTCCGTCAAGTCTAATGCAGGACAATGGGCTCTGGTTTGTGCTTGATGATGTCAGAGGATCTGGAGGATAAACTGCGTGATTGGAGGACGCCTGGGGGAGTGGAGAATCAGGTAGGGACAACTGCCTTTTGCGGACTGCTAGACCTCAACAAATATTTAACCCTTGCAGTGGAGCTGCATTTTTCCTTCCCTGAAGTTCAATGCCAATCAACTGCCCAATACAAGCCATTCCTGATCTACATTTGTAGCCATAATTGAAAGTGTTTTGTAGACATTGGGTGATCATTGGAATGGATGTGATTGAGACGCTTGGTTTAACTCATGAATGGACGATGACTGAAGACAATAGAACCAATGTCATATGGGGCATAGTAACTTCAATGAACAATCTCAGCATAAACAAGGTACCCCTAAACTGTGGGGCCCAAAGTTTGGGATCCATGTGTAAAAAGTCCTCATTCTAGTGGCAAATCAGGCGATGGGGGGGGGGGGGTGTTACCTCAGGATAGTCCAGATCCAGTTTTTAGGCAGACGAAGTCTAAATTCTCCACTGCAGGTGGACGAGTTTGGGGTGGAGGAACTTGACTAGTCTGCACAGAGTCCTGACCTTAACCCGATAGAACACCTTTGGGATGAATTAGAGCGGAGACTGCGAGACAGGCCTTCTCTCCAACATTAGTGCCTGACATCACAAATGCGCCTCTGGAAGAGACACACTTCTAAACCTTGTGGACAGCCATCCCAGAAGAGTTGAAGCTGTTATAGCTGCAAAGGGTGGGCCAACTCAATATTGAACCCTACGGACTAAGAGTGGGATGCCATTAAAGTTCATGTGTGTGTAAAGGCAGGCGTCACAATACTTTTGGTAATATAGTGTATATATATATATAAAAGAAAGAAGAATAAATACACACACAAATATATAAATACCTTTATAAATATATATTAAAAAAAATATATATATATATATATATATAAATAAATCACCTTTCACTTTAGATAAAATGACAAAACGCGTTGGATGCATAATCCGAGGCGGTTTACAATGTGTAAGAACAGGCTGACAATACACAAGCTCTGACTTCTTACATGTAGCCGGGTGATTTCCACATTATTAAAAACCAGCTCACAAAGGAAAGGACGGGGCCACATTCTGTGATGATTACAAAACCCCAATGATTGTAGTCAGCTTACATAACTAATTCCATGCAAATCTATACACGTATAATAATTAAAAGGACATTCCAGTTAAACATGAATATTTTGCAGTTTCTTTTCCTCGGGGGATAAAGCCAACCCGCTGAGTGGCTTTAATTTTCATCCTGGAATTTATCTGGTGTGCTTGGATGAGCCCCTACCTAAATCCCTACAGATGTCTCATTTTCAGAACGGCTCAGAGTGTGAGCTGGTGAAAGCAGGGCCAAGATTGTAATACTGTAGTATTTTTAAAGGACAGGTTCAGTTTATGTTAAAACCCCGCAGCCCTCCTCTGCAGCCCTCTAAATACAGAAAGCTGAACCCCTCCACCCCCACCCTTACCTCTTCTAATGGTGATGACCATCTCCATTGTCCACATCCCGGCTAGAAAAAATCTAGTGCCCGTGACTGTGGACTAATGTCCCATAGACCTGAATGGGAGGTAACTGTACTGAAGGAGAAATTACACATTTAAGTCTTTGGGCGTTAACGTGTAGGCATGGGCAGCCTGGCAGTAGTTTTCACTGGTCAGGATGTAGGCAACTTGGGAGGCTTCTGCTACCAAACTAGACTAAACACTTGGGGGGGGGGGGGTAAAAGGGAGAGCTGAGCTACTAAGCCACTAATGGGAGGGGAAGCTGAGCTGTTGAGTCACTGCTGAGAGGGGGAGCAGAGTGTGCTTAGTTTTTAAGCTCCTGATGGGAGGTGGGAGCAGGGGATTCTCTAAATGGGAGGGGGCCAGGTGGAGCTGAGCTGCTTAGTTACTGCTCAGACCAAGGTGTAAATGTTTAGAATGGCTACTGAGTCACTGCTGTAGGAATGAGCAGGGGAATTTGAGCTTTGTTGCCAACCGGTGGTCCATGGTCCACGAGAAAATTTTGGTGGTCCCCAGGGGTTCTGCCAAAAGTCAACATTGTGGCGGTTGTATACCGCCCAATGTTATTTCCAGTGTTGTTCTCAATACTGTCATCGCACATTGATACCTGATGTCTCCTTTGTAGTTCTGGCTCCTGTGAGGGAGGCACCAGGAGTAGTGCAGAGAGCGGGAGGTGGACTTCCAATGGCAGCGCTCTTCACAGACTGTGGGAGGGAGCACGGAGCTTGAGCACATGGCTGGATAAGGAAGTGAGATCCAATGATGACTCTGTGTAAGGTAGCAGTGGGGGGGAAGGGGGCAGAGAGCGGTAGCATTGTGTATATAAGGCAGCAAAGTTATCCAAGGGGAGGGGGCAGAGAGCCAGAGCATTATGTGTATAAGGCAGCAGTCTGATCTGGGAGGGGGGCAGAGAGTCGGAGCATTGTGTGTATAAGGCAGAAGTGTGATCCAGGGGAAGTGGGGCAGAGAGGCAGAGCATTGTGTGTATAAGGCAGCAGTGTGATCCAGGGGGAGTGGGGTAGAGAGTCAGAGCATTGTGTGTATAAGGCAGCAGTGTAAACCAGGGGGAGAGGGCAGAGAGCCGGAGCATTGTGTTTAAGGTAGAAGTGAGATCGAGGGTGAGGAGGGCAGAGAGTCAGAGCACTGTGTGTATAAGGCAGCAGTCTGATCCGGGAGGGGGGCAGAGAGTCGGAGCATTGTGTGTATAAGGCAGCAGTGTGATCCAGGGGGAGTGGGGCAAAGAGCCGGAGCATTGTGTGTATAAGGCAACAGTGTAAACCAGGGGGAGAGGACAGAGAGCCGGAGCATTGTGTGTATAAGGCAGCAGTGTAATCCAAGGGGAGGGGGCAGATAGTTGGAGCATTGTGTGTATAAGGCAGCAGTCTGATCCGGGAGGGGGGCAGAGAGTCAGAGCATTGTGTGTATAAGGCAGCAGTGTGATCCAGAGAGAGGGGGGCAGAGAGCCGGAGCATTGTGTGTATAAGGCAGCAGTGTGATCCAGAGGGAAGGGGCAGAGAGCTGGAGCATTGTGTTTAAGGCAGCAGTGTGATCTAGAGGGAGGGGAGCAGAGAGCCAGAGCATTGTGTGTATAAGCAGTGTGATCCGGGGGATTGGGGGCAGAGAGCTGGAGAATTGTGTGTATAAGGCAGCAGTATGATCAATGGTGGAGAGGGTGCAGAGAGCTGAAACATTGTGAGTATAAGCCAGCAGGGTGATCCAGGGGGAGGGGGGGGGGGGGAGGGAGCCAGAGCATTATGTATAAAAGGCATGCAAAATTCACGTTAGCGATCCGGGTAATTCAAAATTGTCAGTTTAGTGTTCTGTGAGTTCGGAAAGGGCTGGGGACCACTGGTTTAGAGAACAACTTCGATAACTCCAGTGCTTCTGCTGAAAACTTTGAGAATGAATTTCTCCATCATGACTATAGCTATAGGGGTTACCCAGGGCTTGTTTTCCCTGGCAATAGCTGGAACCACAAGGGGCCGGTATGCCTCTGCAGATTGGACAGTGAAGGGGCCTTAGAACATGATAAAAGTCATCCCTCTGCTGCTCCATTACTTTCCTACTGTCAGCATGCTCCTTGTCTGCACATGTGCACTGTAGAAGAGCTTACTTGGACTCTAGTCTGATGTGCTGGGAACCCCTCATAATGGGCACAACAGGTGTACAGACCTGGGAACTCAGCATAGGGATGGTGGGAGCCCCTCTAATGGGCACAGCAGGTGTACAGACCCAAGAACTCAGCAGAGGGATGGTGGGATGGTGCTGACAGGAAGAGAGAGCAGGGTGACAGAAACAGGATGGGGGCGGGACCAGGATGACCTGGGCTCAGTGTAGGTGGGCTGAATGATACTCAATGTAATACCGAGGACATCTAGTGGCAGGAAAAATGCTGCAGTGAAAAATCTTTAAACTGGAGCTAAATATTAATCACTTCTTTTTCTTTTATCTAATTTTTTGTCACTTGTGGTATTACACATCCTGATGCAAGCATTGCACAGAGGTTCCAGAATCACCTCCAACCAGTTCTCCGTCTATACAGAGTTTGTATGTTCCTCCCATGTTTGTGTGAGTTTTCCTCTAAACACTCCAATATCCTCTGCAGAATATATCAGCGCCATATAAACCAACGCCAAGAACACTGCTTGGGTCTATACTGCTATGGGACTGACATTAGATTGTAAGCTCCAGTGGGGCAGCGACTGATAGCACTCTGTAAAATTTGTTGGAATATATTAATTATGTAAAACAATAAAATATATAAGTGGTGGCAGTATGCTGCTCTCAGGACATACTGTATATACTGTAAAGAGCTGCAGAATTATACAAAATGTAATATTCATAATCAAATATTAATATTATTATTAAATAAAAATATAATATAAATCATCAATTATTATTATTATTATTAATAATATTAATAATAATAATCATCATTATATAAAAAGCAAAATATAACACATAATATAAAAAAAATAGCAAATAATAAAATACATATATAAAAATATAATATCATTCATTAATTAATTATATTATTAGCAAACAATATATAAAAATGTAATGAATATATATATATATATATATATATATATTTATTATAAAATATAAAATAAATGTAAAATAAATAAAAATCAAATATTAATAATCAATTATTAATATTAATAACCAATGTATAAAACAATAATATATTTTATATTAATAAAATATAAAAAAATATATACAAACATAATATTAATAATTAGTTATTAATGTTATTAATCAATATATTGATTAATGTTATTAATCAATATATGCAAATATAATATATAATATAAAATAATAACATATAAAATAAATATTTAAAAAAAGAATATTAATAATAAAATATTATTATTTCCAATAATCAATATTGATGATAAGCAAGGCAGATATATATATATACACAGTGCCTTGCGAAAGTATTCAGCCCCCTTGAACTTTTTGACCTTTTGCCACATTTCAGGCTTTAAACATAAAGATATAAAACTGTAATTTTTTAGTGGGACACAGTCATGAAGTGGAACGAAATTTATTGGATATTTCAAACTTTGTTAACAAATAAAAAACTGAAAAATTGGGCGTGCAAAATTATTCAGCACCTTTACTTTCAGTGCAGCAAACTCTCTCCAGAAGTTCAGTGAGGATCTCTGAATGATCCAATGTTGACCTAAATGACTAATGATGATAAATAGAATCCACCTGTGTGTAATCAAGTCTCCGTATAAATGCACCTGCACTGTGATAGTCTCAGAGGTCCGTTTAAGGCTCGGGTCACACTATTGCGATGCGGGAAGGCTGCGAATTCGCAGCCTTTTCCCGCATCGCACACGCACCCCCGGCAGTTCACACTGCCATATGCGATACGCTGGGGGTGTCAATGTAATCTTAACGACACCCCCAGTTTGATCGCATATCGCAGTGCGATCGTGCAGTTCGCACAGGATGGGATCGCACAAGTGTGAACCGCTGTGCGATCCGATCCTGATGCGGCTGCAAAAATGCCTCCTGTGCGTGTTTGCACCGGGTGCGATGCGAATTTAGCCATACAAACTGTATGGCTAAACTCGCACCGCACAGCTGATCGCATGTAATGTCGGAGCAGTGCGCTCCGACATTACATGCGAACCCGGCACTCGCATGAGTGTGAACCGGGTCTAAAGCGCAGAGAGCATCATGAAGAACAAGGAACACACCAGGCAGGTCCGAGATACTGTTGTGGAGAAGTTTAAAGCCGGATTTGGATACAAAAAGATTTCCCAAGCTTTAACCACTTAAGCCCCAGCCCTATTTCGGACACTTTTTGTTTACAAGTTTAAATCAGTATTTTTTCCTAGAAAACTACTTAGAATCCCCAAACATTATATATATTTTTTTAGCAAAGACTCTGGAGAATAAAATGTCGGTCATTGTAATATTTTTTATCACGCGGTATTTGCGCAGCGGTCTTTAAAGCGCCATTTTTTTGGAAAATTTTTGAAAAATCACATTTCACTAATTTTAAAAAATACTAAACAGTAAAGTTAGCCCATTTTTTTTGTATATTGTGAAAGAACATGTCACGCCGAGTAAATAGATACCCAACATGTTACGGTTTAAAATTGCGCCCCCCCCCCCCCCCGTGGGATCGCGACAAACTACGGTCAATAGAGATCTCAATCTGCGACGCTTTAAATTTATTTAACGGTTACCAGTTTTGAGTTAGAGTGTAGCTCTTTTTTTTAAATTATTGCTCACGCTCTGGCGATCGCGGCGATACCTCACATGTGTGGTTTGAACAGCGATTTCATTTGCGGCTCGACTTCCGTATACGTTTTTTTTTGTGCGCGAGATAACGGTGACGGGGGCGGCTAAATTTTTTTTTTTTTTTTCCCATTTATTTTATTTATTTTTTTAACTTTATTAAAGTTTTTAAAAAAAAAAAAATCTGATCACTTTTATTGCTGTCACAAGCAATGTAAACATCCCTTGTGACACCAATATGTAGTGACAGGTACACTTTATGGAGGGATCGAGGGTCTAAAAGACCCTAGACCCCTCCACTACACTTCCCTGTATGCAAAACTCCAAAAACAGCATTTTTGCATACAGCCGTTTTTCAAATTTGCCGCCTTTTGCAGCACAGTAACCCGGAAGTGACGTCATGGACGCCGCCTCCGGGTTACGTCATCGGAGACCCGATCGATGCCGTTTCCGGCATTCATCGGGACTCCATCCAGCCGGCGGACGTGCCGGCTGGGTGCTCGGGGCTCCCGGTGGAACGGGAGCCCCGGGCAAAGCCACGGAAGGCGGCGGGAGGGGGGGACGTCCCCTCCCGCCCCCCCGGGTACCGATCGAGCGGCTCCCGAGCCGCATCGGTCGGTACCGACGGAAAGCCAACCGTCGGCTCTAAACCACGGTACCGGGATGGTGCCTCTAGCTAGAGGCATCATCCCGGTACACTACCGCAAAGTTTACCGACGTAGACCTACGTTAGTATGCGGTAAGTGGTTAAACATCCCAAGGAGCACTGTGCAAGCGATAATATTGAAATGGGAGGAGTATCAGACCACTGCAAATCTACGAAGACCTGGCCGTCCCTCTAAACTTTCAGCTCATACAAGGAGAAGACTGATCAGAGATGCAGCCAAGAGGCCCATGATCACTCTGGATGAACTGCAGAGATCTACAGCTGAGGTGGGAGACTCTGTCCATAGGACAACAATCAGTCGTATACTGCACAAATCTGGCCTTTATGGAAGAGTGGCAAGAAGAAAGCCATTTCTTAAAGATATCCATAAAAAGTGTAGTTTAAAGTTTGCCACAAGCCACCTGGGAGACACCAAACATGTGGAAGAAGGTGCTCTGGTCAGATGAAACCAAAATCGAACTTTTTGGCAACAATGCAAAACGTTATGTTTTGGCGTAAAAGCAACACAGCTCATCACCCTGAACTCACCATCCCCACTGTCAAACATGGTGGTGGCAGCATCATGGTTTGGGCCTGCTTTTCTTCAGCAGGGACAGGGAAGGTTAAAAGTGATGGGAAGATGGATGGAGCCAAATACAGGACCATTCTGGAAGAAAACCTGAGGGAGTCTGCAAAAGACCTGAGACTGGGACGGAGATTTGTCTTCCAACAAGACAATGATCCAAAACATAAAGCAAAATCTACAATGGAATGGTTCACAAATAAACATATCCGGGTGTTAGAATGGCCAAGTCAAAGTCCAGACCTGAATCCAATCGAGAATCTGTGGAAAGAACTGAAAACTGCTGTTCACAAACGCTCTCCATCCAACCTCACTGAGCTCAAGCTGTTTTGCAAGGAGGAATGGGCACAAATTTCAGTCTCTCGATGTGCAAAACTGATAGAGACATTCCCCAAGCGACTTACAGCTGTAATCGCAGCAAAAGGTGACGCTACAAAGTATTAACTTAAGGGGGCTGAATAATTTTGCACGCCCAATTTTTCAGTTTTTTATTTGTTAAAAAAGTTTGAAATATCCAATAAATTTTGTTCCACTTCATGACTGTGTCCCACTTGTTGTTGATTCTTCACAAAAAATTACAGTTTTATATCTTTATGTTTGAAGCCTGAAAAGTGGCAAAAGGTTGAAAAGTTCAAGGGGGCCGAATACGTTCGCAAGGCACTGTATATATATAATTTTTTTTTCTTATTAAATGATGCAGACTATGCCAGGTCATTATCTTCTGATATAGATACACATTATCTATCTATCTATCTATCTATCTATCTATCTATCTATCTATCTATCTATCTATCTATCTATCTATCTTTCTTATATACATAATGGTTATATGTACTTGATCATAATAATATTATTAAAAATAATAATAATAATAATCAATATATAAACAGCAAAATATGACATATAATATAAAAAATAGGAAATAATACAATGTAAAATACATATATAAAAATATAACATCATTCATTAATTATTAATATTATTAACAACCAATATATAAAAATATAATATATATGATAACATATAAGAAAAAAATAAATGTAAAATAAATAAATAAAAATATAATATTAATAATCAACTATTATTATTAATAACCAATGTATAAAACAATAATATATTTTATAAAATATAAAAAAATGTAATGTAATAAAATATAAAAAAATATACAAATATAATATTAATAATCAGTTATTAATCAATATATTGATTAATGTTATAAATCAATATATGCAAATATAATATATATATAAGCAATGTCAGATTCTTATCAAAGAAAAGAAAAAATATAATAACAAATACAAGTGACAGTGATTAAGGAATTAGATTGTAAGCTCCACTGACACAAAGGCAGAAGTATTGGTTTTATGTACTTTATAAAATGTTTCAGTCCTCATCGGAACCTTATCAACCAACACAGACAAGACAAATACAACTGTTACTGTGCTTGGGGTATTAGATTGTAATCTAAAATGTCAGCTGTCAGCGCTTAGGTGGTCTGGAAAAGCAGCGTGCAATATGTGTGAATATACAAACACAAAAAGTACATAAAAAAGCGCTGCTTTCTTCTTTTTTATGTGATAGATTGTAAGCTCTGCTGGCACAAAGGAACATGGAACCTGTTATAGGTACTTTATATTGGTGCCCAAACACACTTTGATAAATTATCAATTTTTTTCTTTTTCTGATCGATCCCTCCCGATAGGACTATTCTTGCTATAGTCAACAGGCCACACACAGGAAAATTGGTTTTAATCGATAGTTTGGACGATACAATCGTACGATATTGATCGTATCTCTGTTTCAACCGTGCAAATTCATAAACTGATTGATCGAAATAAAATTAAATGCATGACCAAAGAATTTCAGTGCTGCTAATGGTTGCAAAACAATCGATAATTTTCCACCCTGGCTGATTGACTTAATTGAATCTGATCTAAACCGAATCTAAATGGATCAGAGGAGAAGTCATGGCTCATATTCAATCGTTGTGATCAAATCGCACTTTGATCGTATAATAATAAAAATCAAATCCTGTATGGCCACCATAAGTCAGATGCTTATCAATCAATACAGACATACTTGTATAAATAAAAGTGACAGTCACTGAGACATCAGATTGTAAGCTCCGCAGACACAAATGCACATGTAATCGTTACATACACTTATATTATATATACTTTATAAAATGATGCAAACCATGTCAGATCCTTATCAATATAGACATAAAAATAAATACAAATGTCACTCTGTTTGGGGTATTAGATTGCAAGCTCTGCTGACAGAAAGCAAGATAGAAATTGCTATATGGACTTTATATTGCAGACTACGGCAGATCCTTATCAATAGATAATATAGACATAGAAATAAAGACAAATGTCTCTGTATTCGGGGATAAGATTGCAAGCTCTGCTGACACAAAAGAACCTAAAAATAGTTATATGTCCTTTATAAAGCAGACTAAGTCATATCCATATCAGTCGATATGTTCTTATATGTCCATGTGAATCCGATATACAATATAAATAATGCAGACTATGTCAGATCCTTAACCAATCGATACAGATATGGAAATAAATACATAGAGTATGTGCATGTGTTTGGTTTATTAGATTGTAAGCTCACCTGACACTATGGGGTTGATTTACTAAAGGCAAATAGACTGTGCACTTTGCAAAGTGCAGTTTCTTCAAAGCTTAGTAAATGAGGAAAAGTTTCACTTTGCAAAGAATACCCAATCACGTCCAAGGAAACTTAACCACTTCTGGACCGGAAGATTTTCCCCCGTTAATGACCAGGCCATATTTTGCTATTCGGCACTGCGTTACTTTATTGGACAATTGCGCAGTCGTGCGACGCTGTACCTAAATAAAATTTATGTCCTTTTTTTCCCAGAAATAGAGCTTTCTTTTGGTGGTATTTGATCACCTCTGCGATTTTTTTTTTTTTTTTTTTTTTTTTGCGCTATAAACAAAAAAAGCGACAATTCTGAAAAAAAAAAAAACACACTATTTTTTACATTCTGCTATATAACATTCCCAAAAAAAAAATTTAAAAACCAAAATTCTTTAACCACTTGCCGACTGCGCACAGTATATTTACTGCGGCAGTCAGCCCCTCACAGGCAGAGTGACGTAGATCTACGTCACCAGCCTGTGAGGGTCTAGGGAGCTCCCGCGCGCCCCCGGAGGCGCGCTCCCGCGTGGTCACGGACCCCCCCGCGCGTGTGACCGGCGGACCCGATCGTCGGTGCAGAGGGAGAAAGGCAGGCGGCTGATGTAAACAAGCCGCCTGTCATTCTCCCCTGTGTAGAAACAGTGATCATACGGTTCTATTATGTAGGACCGTTGATCACTGTTTCTACAGCTCAAGCCACAGCCAATCACAGTTAGAATCACGCCCCTAGGGACACACACAGCCCCTCCCTCTCAAATAAAGTTAACCCCTTCACTACCAGTGTCATTTTGCAGTAACAGTGCATATGTATAGCACTGATTACTGCAGTAATGTCCCTGGTAACCCCAAAAGTGTCAAAAATGTCAGTCAAGGGTCCGATCTGTCCGCCGCAATGTTGCAGTCCCGCAAAAAAAATCGCAGATCGGCACCATTATGCGTTTAAAAAAAAACAACAAAAATGACAAAAATCTTTCCCTTTGTTAGTAAACGCGATAACTTTTGCGCAAACCAATCAAAATACGCTTTTTGCGATTTTTTTTTTACCAAACATATGTAGCAGAAAACAAATTGGCCGAAAATGTTAAAAAATTTTGATTTTTACATTTATTTTTTTTGGGGAATTTGATATAAAAAAATGTGAAAAATATTGTTATTTTTGCAAAATTTACACTCTTTTTTTGTTTATAGCGCATGATCAAAAAATCGCACAGGTGATCAAATACCACCAAAAGAAAGCTCTGTTTGTGGGAAAAAAAGGACATCAAATTTGTTTAGGTGCAGCGTCGCACGACCACGCAATTTTCCGTTAAATTTACGCAGTGCCGAATCGCAAAATAGGCCCTGGTCAGGAAGGGGGTAAAATCTTCCGGGGCTTAAGTGGTTAACATTTTAGGCCAATTTGTTTTCTGCTACATATTTTTGGTAAAAAAAAATTGCAATAAGCGTATTTTGATTGGATTGCAGAAAAGTTATCGCATCTACAAACTACGGGAAAGATTTATGTCATTTTTATTGTTTTTTTTTTTTTACTAGTAATGGCGGTGATCTGCAAATTTTTGCGTGACTGCGACACTGCGGCAGACCGATCGGACCCCTAACTGACATTTTTGACACTTTTGGGGGGACCAGTGACATTACTACAGTAATCAGTGCTAAAAATATGCACTGTTGCTGTAATAATGGCACTGGCAGGGAAGGGGTTAACATTGTGGGTGATCAAGGGGTTAAATGTGTACCTAGGGGCGTGTTTCTAACTGTGCGGGGGCGTGGCTTGTGGAATGACCATAGAGACCTGTGTTCTTATATAGAAGGATCACAGGCGCTCTGATCATTCCAGGTAGAAGAACGGTCAGATGTGTTTACAACAGCCGACCGTTCTTCTCTCTCTGCGGGGAGCGATCGCGGGTTCCCGGCGGCGGACCCTCCTGCCCCATGCATCGGCTTTCCCGCTGACGGGTGCCCACCGCCGGCAGCGCACGCTTGCCCCCTAGCTGCAGGCGCGCATCCGACGTAGACCTTCGTCGGTTTGCCTGGGAGAGCCACACTACCGCAGTATATAGGCGGCGTGTGGTCGGCAACCAGTTAAAAAAACAGCATTTTTTTGCACATGATTGGATGATGGAAGTCAGCAGATGTTCTGCTCATTTACTAAGCTCTGGAGCAAATGCCCTTTCAGAGTGCAACTGCACTTTGCAAAGTGCACAGTCTGTTTGCCTTTAGTAAATTAACACCAAAGTCACATAAAACTTGTTCTATGTACTTTATAAAGTGATGAAGACCATGTCAGATCCCTATCAATTGATATGAATTCAGATGTAAATGTGGTTGAGGCATTAGATTAGGGGTCTCAAACTGGCGGCCCTCCAGCTGTTGGGGAACTACAAGTCCCATCATGCCTTTGCCTATGAGAGTCATGCTTGTAAGTGTCCCTTCACACGGGCGTTCTGCCGAGGCGGACTCCGTTTTGCTCAACGGGGGATCGATCCGCTGATCCCCGCTGAGCAGGTGGATGACAGGTCCATCTCCGCTCACTGTGCTGAGACTGACCTGTCAGAGCCCCGCTCTCCTCTATGGGGAGATCGGATAAAATCAGACCGCCTGTCCGTTTTCACTCCATCTCATCCATCAGACGGATGCAAAATAGGGTTACCATCCGTCTGGATTTCATGAACAGGATCGGATTGGATAGCAGCAGATGTCAGCGGACATATCACCGCTGACATCCGCTACTCCATGTAGGGGGTGAATAGAACATCCGATCAGATCCACCTGAAAAACTGACAGGCAGACCTGATCGGAAAGCCCGTATGAAAAGGGCCTTACTGTCAGCCTTGCAATGACTTAATGGGAATTGTAGTTCTGCAACAGCTGGAGGGCCATCAGTTTGAGACCCCTGCATTAGATTGTAAGCTCTGCTGGTGCAGGGACCTTTCTAATGCTGGTGTACCCTTCCCAATGCAGCCACAAAGGCACATGTAAAGGATTATACTGTATGTACTTTATAAAATGATGCAGATTGTGTCTGGGGCATTAGATTGTAAGCTCTGTTGGTGCAGGGACCGTGGCAAAAGACTCAATTAGATTCTATGAGATCCTTATCAATCAATACAGACATATGCATAAATGTGACTGTGTCTGGGGCAATAGATTGTAAGCTTCGCTGGTGCAGGGATGGAGGTGAATGACTCAATGTACCCTTCTCAATGCAGCCATCAAGGCATACAGTAAATGAATGCAGGGCCGCTGTTAGAAATCACAGGGCCCCATACAGTCTACCTGATTGTGACTGTGTCTGCGGCATTAGATTGTAAGCTCTGCTGGTGCAGGGACTACTCAATGTACCCTTCCAACTGCATAAATTGTGACTGTGTCTGCGGCATTAGATTGTAAGCTCTGCTGGTGCAGGGACTACTCAATGTACCCTTCCAACTGCAGAAATTGTGACTGTGTCTGCGGCATTAGATTGTAAGCTCTGCTGGTGCAGGGACTACTCAATGTACCCTTCCAACTGCAGAAATTGTGACTGTGTCTGCGGCATTAGATTGTAAGCTCTGCTGGTGCAGGGACTACTCAATGTACCCTTCCAACTGCAGAAATTGTGACTGTGTCTGCGGCATTAGATTGTAAGCTCTGCTGGTGCAGGGACTACTCAATGTGCCCTTCCAACTGCATAAATTGTGGCTGTGTCTGTGGCATTGGATTGTAAGCTCTGCTGGTGCAGGGACTGTAGTCAATGACTCAACGTACCCTTCCAACTGCAGAAATTGTGACTGTGTCTGCGGCATTAGATTGTAAGCTTCCCTGGTGCTGAGATGAATGTACTCAATGTATGCTAAGTTCCTAGAATAGATCCTTATCAATTGATTATTGTACCCCAATGTATCTCCTCCCAGTTCCTTATCAATAGATAAAGATATATACATAAATGTGACTGTCTCTGCAGCATTTGATTGTAAGCTCCATTCACAAAAGGCACACGTAATGGTTATATATACTTCATAAATTGACGCAGACTACGCCAGGTCCTTATGAATCGATATAGACATAGAAGACTGTAAGCTCTGTTGACACCAAGACATATGACAATTGTAATATGTATTTCATAAAATGATGCAGACAATGTAGGATCAATCAAAACAGGCATATACATAAATGTGACTGTGTCTGGGGCATTCAATTGTAAGCTCTGATGGTGCAGGGACGAAGTGAAGAACTCAATGTACCCTTCCCAAGGCAGCCAAAATGGCACATGGAAATGGTAATATGTACTTCATATGATGATGCAGACTGGGTCAGATCTTTATCAATCAATATAGACATAAATATGATTGTGTCTGGGGCATTAGAGCGTAAGCTCTGCTGGTGCCGGTATCATGGTAAAAGACTCTATCAGATCCTATGAGATCCCTATAAATTAATATATACATATCTGTAAATGCGCTTGGTTCTGGGGCATTAGATTGTAAGCTTTGCTGGTGCAGGGACCGTGGTAAAAGGCTCTATTAGATCATATAAGATCTTTGTTAAGTAATATAGACATCTGTAAATTAAATTGTTCTGAGGCATTAGACTGTAAGTTCTGCTGGTGGAGGGACTGTGGTAAAAGAGTCTATTAGATCATATGAGATCTTTATCAATCAATATAGACATATCTGTAAATGTGATTGATTCTGGGTAATTAGATTGTAAGCTCTTCTGGTTCAGGGAGCATAGTATAAGACTCTAACAGATTCAATGAGACCCTCGTCAAGCAATACAACCATATACGTAAATGCGATTGTTTCTGGGGCATTAGAGTGTAAGCTCTACTGGTGCAGGTACCGTAGTAAAAGACTATTAGATCCTCTTACATTGTTATCAGTCAATATAAATGTATCTATAAATGTGATTGGTTCTGGGGCATTAGAGTGTAAGCTCTGATGGTGCAGGGACCAAAGTGAATGACTCAATGTAACCTTCCCAATGCAGCCACCATGGCACATGCAAGTGGTAATATATACTATGCACTTTATAAAATGATGCCGACTGGGTCAGATCTTTATCAATAGACATGAATGTGACTGTGTCTGGGGCAGTAGATTGTAAGCTTTGCTGGTGCAGGTACCATGGTAAAAGACTCTATTAGATCCCATGAGATCTTTATCGATCAATACAGACACATCTGTTCATGTAATTGGTTCTGGGGCATTAGATTGTGAGCTCTGCTGGTGCAGGGACTGTGGTAAAAGACTCTATTAGATCCTATGAGATCTTTATCAATCAATATAGATATATCTGTAAATGTGATTGGTTCTGAGGAATTAGATTGTAAGCTCTGGTTGTTCAGGGACCATGGTTTAAGACTAGCAGATTTAACGAGATCCTTATCAATCAATACAACCATATAGGTAAATGGGATTGGTTCTGGGGCATTAGATTGCAAGCTCTGCTGGTGCAGGGACTGTAATAAAAGACTATTAGATCCTATGAGATCTTTATCAGTCAATATAGATATATCTGTAAATGCAATTGGTTCTGGGGCATTAGATTGTGAGCTCTGCTGGTGCAGGGACCGTTGTAAAAGAGTCTATTCGATCATATGAGCTAAATGTGATTGGTTCTGGGGCATTCGATTGTGAGCTCTGCTGGTGCAGGGACTGTGGTAAAAGAGTTCATTAGATCCTACGAGATCTTTATCAATCAATATAGACATATCTGTAAATGCCATTGGTTCTGGGGTATTAGATTGTAAGCTCTGCTGGTGCAGTGACTATAATAAAAGACTATAAGATCCTATGAGATCTTTATCAATCATTATAGATATATCTGTAATTGTGATTGGTTCTGGGGCATTAGATTGTAAGCTCTGCTGGTGCAGGGACTGTGGTAAAAGAGTTCATTAGATCCTATGAGATCTTTATCAATCAATATAGATAGATCTGTAAATGTGATTGGTTCTGGGGCATTAGATTGTGAGCTTTGCTGGTGCAGGGACTGTGGTAAAAGAGTCTTGTATATCCTATGAGCTCTTTATCAATCATTATATACATATCTGTAAATGTGATTGGTTCAGGGGCATTAGATTGTGAGCTCTGCTGGTGCAGTGACTGTGGTAAAAGATTATATTAGATCCTATGAGATCTTTAGCAATCAATATAGACAGATCTGTAAATGCGATTGGTTCTGGGGCATTAGATTGTAAGCTCTGCTGGTGCAGGGACCGTAGTAAAAGAGTCTATTAGATCATATGAGCTAAATGTGATTGGTTCTGGGGCATTAGATTGTGAGCTCTGCTGGTGCAGGGACTGTGGTAAAGGAGTCTATTAGATCCTATGAGATCTTTATCAATCAATATAGACATATCTGTATGCGATTAGGTTCTCGGGCATTAGATTGCGAGCTCTGCTGGTGCAGGGACTGTGGTAAAAGAGTTTATTAGATCCTATGAGATCTTTATCAATATAGATAGATCTGTAATTGTGATTGGTTCTGGGGCATTAGATTGTGAGCTCTGCTGGTGCAGGGACTGTGGTAAAAGACTCTATTAGATCCTATGAGATCTTTATCAATCAATACAAGCATATCTGTAAATGTGATTGGTCCTGGGGCATTAGATTGTGAGCTCTGCTGGTGCAGGGACTGTGGTAACAAAGTCTGTTATATACTATGAGCTCTTTATCAATCAATATAGATAGATCTGTGTATGCGATTGGTTCTGGGGCATTAGATTGTGAGCTCTGCTGTTGCAGGGACTGTGGTAAAAGATTCCATTAGATCCTATGAGATCTTTATCAATCAATATAGACAGATCTGTAAATGTGATTGGTTCTGGGGCATTAGATTGTGAGCTCTGCTGGTGCAGGGACTGTGGTAAAAGACTCTATTAGATCATATGAGATCTTTATCAATCAATACAAGCATATCTGTAAATGTGATTGATCCTGGGGCATTTGATTGTGAGCTCTGCTGGTGCAGGGACTGTGGTAACAGAGTCTGTTCTATACTATGAGCTCTTTATGAATCAATATAGATAGATCTGTGTATGCGATTGGTTCTGGGGCATTAGATTGTGAGCTCTGCTGGTGCAGGGACTGTGGTAAAGGAGTCTATTGGATCCTATGAGACCTTTATCAATCAATATAGATAAATCTGTAAATGTGATTGGTTCTTGGGAATTAGATTGTAAGCTCTGGTTGTTCAGGGACCATGGTTTAAGACTCTAGAAGATTCAACGAGATCCTTATCAATCAATACAACCATATATGTAAATGTGATTTGTTCTGGTGCATTAGATTGTGAGCTCTGCTGGTGCAGGGACCGTGGCAAAAGACTCTATTAGATCCTATGAGATCTTTATCAATCAATACAGACATATCTGTATATGTGATTGGTTCTGGGGCATTAGATTGTGAGCTCTGCTGTTGCAGGGACTGTGATAAAAGAGGTTATTAGATCCTATGAGCTCTAAATCAATCAATATAGATAGATCTGTAAATGTGATTGGTCCTGGGGCATTAGATTGTGAGCTCTGGTGGTGCAGGGACCGTTGTAAAAGACTCTATGAGCTCTTTAGCAATCAATATAGATATATATTTATATGCGATTGGTTCTGGGGCATTAGATTGTGAGCTCTGCTGGTGCAGGGATTGTGATAAGAGGTGATATCAATCAATATAGACATATCTGTATATGCGATTGGTCCTGGGGCATTAGATTGTGAGCTCTGCTGGTACGAGGTAGCTGATTCAATGATGTAGGCTCTCAGCACTATGTACACAGAATGAATACATTGCATATATGTAACAATGTAACGCCTTCCAGTAAAACAAGCGGCATTCCATCATACAGATACGCTGCGCTCCGGCTTGCAGATCTCAGGGTTGGGGTGAAGATTTTTGCACCCTGGCAGTAAGGATTTTACCTATCTGCAGAATACAGAGCATGCCTCACACGAAGGGCATAGGATTGGATAGCAGCATCGTATTGCCATGGAGCCGCCTGTCCTGCAGAGCTTGCAATCTACACCTCCTCGTCCCTCTAGGGATGGCATGAAGCATGCGATCCTACCTAGCTGACGGAGGCTGCTGCATTTTCTCCCCAGCGTTTCGGAGACACAGGAGGACAGATGGTGGAGGGGGGGAATAAAAAGAAAAAAAATCTTCTGCCGCTGACAGCTGTGTGATTGAACGGCGGGCGGCTGTGGCTCCTTACACAAACATCGTCCCCGGAGTCACTCCATTCCCTGCACGGCTTCCAGATCGGCTCCCGCTTTGCCGGTGCACCGGGGACGGACAGCCCCGGTCTCTGCGCTCGGAGGAGGAGGAGGAGAGGGAGGAGAACGATGCTTAATCCTCCGCAGATTGTTTCATGTGTGAGAAGAACAATGCACATCCTTCCATTTAAATCTGAATGGCGGGGAGGGTTGGGGTGTGCTGGGCTCTGATTGGAGAAATGGTTCCGGGGGGCTGTCGGGAGCCGAACGAGGAAAAAATTGGGGATTTCTTTCTGATTTTTTTCTTTTTTGCAGAACTGCAGATTGAAGGAAAGATCAAAGTCTGTGTGAATGAAAGGCGCTGATATCTGCTGTGTGAGGAGCATGGAGTGTGTGCTGTGTGAGGAGCATGGAGTGTGTGCTGTGTGAGGAGCATGGAGTGTGTGCTGTGTGAGGAGCTGATAGAATGCACATTGAGGCAAATGTGGGGTGCCCAGTGAGGTAAATGTGGGGTGCACATTGAGGGGACAGTAAGGTAAATGTGGGGTGCACTGAGAGGTATATGTGGGGTGGACAGTAAGGTAAATGTGGGGTGCACTGAGAGGTATATGTGGGGTGGACAGTAAGGTAAATGTGGGGTGCACTGAGAGGTATATGTGGGATGTGTAATGAGGAGAAGGTAAGGTCCATCTTGGGTGCACAGTGAGGGGAAAATGAGGTAAATGTGGGGTTTACCGTGAGGGGACAGTGAGGTAAGTGTGGGGCACACAATGAGGGGACAGTGAGGTAAATGTAGGGTGCACAGTGAGGGGACAGTAAGGTAAATGTGGGGTGCACATTGAGGGGACAGTGAGGTAAATGTGGGGTGCACAGTGAGGGGACAGTGAGGTACATGTGGGGGGGGACAGTGAGGTAAATGTGGGGTGCACAGTGAGGGGACAGTGAGGTACATGTGGGGTGAACAGTGAGGGGACAGTAAGGTAAATGTGGGGTGCACATTGAGGGGACAGTGAGGTAAATGTGGGGTGCACGTTGAGGGGACAGTGAGGTAAATGTGGGGTGCACTGTGAGGGGACAGTGAGGTAAATGTGGAGTGCACTGTGAGGGGACAGTGAGGTAAATGTAGGGTGCACAATGAGGGGACAGTGAGGTAAATGTAGGGTGCACAGTGAGGGGACAGTAAGGTAAATGTGGGGTGTACAGTAGGGGACAGTGAGGTAAATGTGGGGTGCACAGTGAGGGGACAATGAGGTACATGTGGGGTGAACAGTGAGGGGACAGTGAGGTAAATGTGGGGTGTACAGTGAGGTGTGTGTGGGGTGCACAGTGAGGGGACAGTGAGGTACATGTGGGGTGAACAGTGAGGGGACAGTGAGGTAAATGTGGGGTGTACAGTGAGGTGTATGTGGGGTGCACAGTGAGGTACATGTGGGGTGCACAGTGAGGGGAAAGTGAGGTAAGTGTGGGGTGTACAGTGAGGGGACAGTGAAGTAAATGTGGGGTGTACAGTGAGGTGAATGTGGGGTGCACAGTGAGTGGACAGTGTGGTAAATTTGGGGTGTACAGTGAGGTAAATGTGGGGGCATAGAGTGAGGGGACAGTGGTGAAAATGTGGGGTGCACAGTGAGGTATATGTGGGATGTGTAATGAGGAGATAGTAAGGTCCATCTTGGGTGCACAGTGAGGTGAATGTGAGGCATAGAGTGAGGGGACAGTGAGGTAAATGTGGGGTGCACAGTGAGGTATATGTTAAATGTGTAATGAGGATACAGTAAGGTCCATCTTGTGTGCACAGTGAGGTGAATGTGGGGTGTAGAGTGAGGGGACAGTGAGGTAAATGTGGGTGCATAGTGAGGTAAATGTGGGGTGCACTGAGAGGTATATGTGGGATGTGTAATGAGGAGAAGGTAAGGTCCATCTTGGGTGCACAGTGAGGGGACAATGAGGTAAATGTGGGGTTTACCGTGAGGGGACAGTGAGGTAAGTGTGGGGCGCACAATGAGGGGACAGTGAGGTAAATGTGGGGTGCACAGTGAGGGGACAGTAAGGTAAATGTGGGGTGCACATTGAGGGGACAGTAAGGTAAATGTGGGGTGCACATTGAGGGGACAGTGAGGTAAATGTGGGGTGCACAGTGAGGGGACAGTGAGGTAAATGTGGGGTGCACAGTGAGTGGAAAGTGAGGTAAATGTGGGGTGCACAGTGAGGTAAATGTGGGGTGCACAGTGAGGGGACAGTGAGGTAAATGTGGGGTGCACTGTGAGGGGACAGTGAGGTAAATGTGGGGTGCACAGTGAGTGGAAAGTGAGGTAAATGTAGGGTGCACAGTGAGGGGACAGTGAGGTAAATGTAGGGTGCACAGTGAGGGGACAGTAAGGTAAATGTAGGGTGCACAGTGAGGGGACAGTGAGGTAAATGTAGGGTGCACAGTGAGGGGACAGTGAGGTAAATGTGGGGTGCACTGTGAGGGGACAGTGAGGTAAATGTGGGGTGCACAATGAGGGGGACAGTGAGGTAAATATGGGGTGCACAGTGAGGGGACAGTGAGGTAAATGTGGGGTGCACTGTGAGGGGACAGTGAGGTAAATGTGGGGTGCACAGTGAGGGGACAGTGAGGTAAGTGTGGGGTGCACAATGAGGGGGACAGTGAGGTAAATGTGGGGTGCACAATGAGGGGATAGTGAGGTAAATGTAGGGTGCACAGTGAGGGGGACAGTGAGGTAAATTTGGGGTGTACAGTGAGGTAAATGTGGGGGCATAGAGTGAGGGGACAGTGGTGAATATGTGGGGTGCACAGTGAGGTATATGTGGGATGTGTAATGAGGAGATAGTAAGGTCCATCTTGGGTGCACAGTGAGGTGAATGTGAGGCATAGAGTGAGGGGACAGTGAGGTAAATGTGGGGTGCACAGTGAGGTAAATGTGGGGTTCACTGTGAGGGGACAGTAAGGTAAATGTGGGGTGCACTGAGAGGTATATGTGGGGTGGACAGTAAGGTAAATGTGGGGTGCACTGAGAGGTATATGTGGGTGGACAGTAAGGTAAATGTGGGGTGCACTGAGAGGTATATGTGGGATGTGTAATGAGGAGAAGGTAAGGTCCATCTTGGGTGCACAGTGAGGGGAAAATGAGGTAAATGTGGGGTTTACCGTGAGGGGACAGTGAGGTAAGTGTGGGGCGCACAATGAGGGGACAGTGAGGTAAATGTAGGGTGCACAGTGAGGGGACAGTAAGGTAAATGTGGGGTGCACATTGAGGGGACAGTGAGGTAAATGTGGGGTGCACAGTGAGGGGACAGTGAGGTACATGTGGGGGGGACAGTGAGGTAAATGTGGGGTGCACAGTGAGGGGACAGTGAGGTACATGTGGGGTGAACAGTGATGGGACAGTAAGGTAAATGTGGGGTGCACATTGAGGGGACAGTGAGGTAAATGTGGAGTGCACTGTGAGGGGACAGTGAGGTAAATGTAGGGTGCACAATGAGGGGACAGTGAGGTAAATGTAGGGTGCACAGTGAGGGGACAGTAAGGTAAATGTGGGGTGTACAGTAGGGGACAGTGAGGTAAATGTGGGGTGCACAGTGAGGGGACAGTGAGGTACATGTGGGGTGAACAGTGAGGGGACAGTGAGGTAAATGTGGGGTGTACAGTGAGGTGTATGTGGGGTGCACAGTGAGGTACATGTGGGGTGCACAGTGAGGGGAAAGTGAGGTAAGTGTGGGGTGTACAGTGAGGGGACAGTGAAGTAAATGTGGGGTGTACAGTGAGGTGAATGTGGGGTGCACAGTGAGGGGACAGTGTGGTAAATTTGGGGTGTACAGTGAGGTAAATGTGGGGGCATAGAGTGAGGGGACAGTGGTGAAAATGTGGGGTGCACAGTGAGGTATATGTGGGATGTGTAATGAGGAGATAGTAAGGTCCATCTTGGGTGCACAGTGAGGTGAATGTGAGGCATAGAGTGAGGGGACAGTGAGGTAAATGTGGGGTGCACAGTGAGGTATATGTTAAATGTGTAATGAGGATACAGTAAGGTCCATCTTGTGTGCACAGTGAGGTGAATGTGGGGTGTAGAGTGAGGGGACAGTGAGGTAAATGTGGGTGCATAGTGAGGTAAATGTGGGGTGCACTGAGAGGTATATGTGGGATGTGTAATGAGGAGAAGGTAAGGTCCATCTTGGGTGCACAGTGAGGGGACAATGAGGTAAATGTGGGGTTTACCGTGAGGGGACAGTGAGGTAAGTGTGGGGCGCACAATGAGGGGACAGTGAGGTAAATGTGGGGTGCACAGTGAGGGGACAGTAAGGTAAATGTGGGGTGCACATTGAGGGGACAGTAAGGTAAATGTGGGGTGCACATTGAGGGGACAGTGAGGTAAATGTGGGGTGCACAGTGAGGGGACAGTGAGGTAAATGTGGGGTGCACAGTGAGTGAAAAGTGAGGTAAATGTGGGGTGCACAGTGAGGGGACAGTGAGGTAAATGTGGGGTGCACAGTGAGGTAAATGTGGGGTGCACTGTGAGGGGACAGTGAGGTAAATGTGGGGTGCACTGTGAGGGGACAGTGAGGTAAATGTAGGGTGCACAGTGAGGGGACAGTGAGGTAAATGTAGGGTGCACAGTGAGGGGACAGTAAGGTAAATGTAGGGTGCACAGTGAGGGGACAGTGAGGTAAATGTAGGGTGCACAGTGAGGGGACAGTGAGGTAAATGTGGGGTGCACTGTGAGGGGACAGTGAGGTAAATGTGGGGTGCACAATGAGGGGGACAGTGAGGTAAATATGGGGTGCACAGTGAGGGGACAGTGAGGTAAATGTGGGGTGCACTGTGAGGGGACAGTGAGGTAAATGTGGGGTGCACAGTGAGGGGACAATGAGGTAAGTGTGGGGTGCACAATGAGGGGGACAGTGAGGTAAATGTGGGGTGCACAATGAGGGGATAGTGAGGTAAATGTAGGGTGCACAGTGAGGGGGACAGTGAGGTAAATTTGGGGTGTACAGTGAGGTAAATGTGGGGGCATAGAGTGAGGGGACAGTGGTGAAAATGTGGGGTGCACAGTGAGGTATATGTGGGATGTGTAATGAGGAGATAGTAAGGTCCATCTTGGGTGCACAGTGAGGTGAATGTGAGGCATAGAGTGAGGGGACAGTGAGGTAAATGTGGGGTGCACAGTGAGGTAAATGTGGGGTTCACTGTGAGGGGACAGTGAGGTAAATGTGGGGTGCACAATGAGGGGGACAGTGAGGTAAATATGGGGTGCACAGTGAGGGGACAGTGAGGTAAATGTGGGGTGCACAGTGAGGGGACAGTGAGGTAAGTGTGGGGTGCACAATGAGGGGACAGTGAGGTAAATGTAGGGTGCACAGTGAGGGGGACAGTGGTGAAAATGTGGGGTGCACAGTGAGGTATATGTGGGATGTGTAATGAGGAGATAGTAAGGTCCATCTTGGGTGCACAGTGAGGTGAATGTGAGGCATAGAGTAAGGGGACAGTGAGGTAAATGTGGGGTGCACAGTGAGGTATATGTGGGGTGCACAGTGAGGTATATGTTGGATGTGTAATGAGGATACAGTAAGGTCCATCTTGTGTGCACAGTGAGGTGAATGTGGGGTGTAGAGTGAGGGGACAGTGAGGTAAATGTGGGTGCATAGTGAGGTAAATGTGGGGTGCACTGAGAGGTATATGTGGGATGTGTAATGAGGAGACGGTAAGGTCCATCTTGGGTGAGGGGACAATGAGGTAAATGTGGGGTTTACCGTGAGGGGACACTGAGGTAAGTGTGGGGCGCACAATGAGGGGACAGTGAGGTAAATGTGGGGTGCACAGTGAGGGGACAGTAAGGTAAATGTGGGGTGCACATTGAGGGGACAGTAAGGTAAATGTGGGGTGCACATTGAGGGGACAGTGAGGTGAATGTGGGGTGCACAGTGAGGGGAAAGTGAGGTAAATGTAGGGTGCACAGTGAGGTAAATGTAGGGTGCACAGTGAGGTAAATGTGGGGTGCACAGTGAGGGGACAGTGAGGTAAATGTAGGGTGCACAGTGAGGGGACAGTGAGGTAAATGTGGGGTGCACAGTGAGGGGACAGTGATGTAAATGTGGGGTGCACAGTGAGGGGACAGTAAGTTTTATATGTGGGATGTGTAATGAGGAGACAGTAAGATCCATCTTGGGTGCACAGTGAGGGGAATGTAGGGTGTAGAGTGAGGGGACAGTGAGGTGAATGTGGGGTGTAGAGTGAGGGGAAAGTGAGGTGAATGTGGGGTGTAGAGTGAGGGGACAGTGAGGTGAATGTGGGGTGTACAGTAGGGGACAGTGAGGTGAATGTGGGGTGTAGAGTGAGGGGACAGTGAGGTGAATGTGGGGTGTACAGTAGGGGACAGTGAGGTGAATGTGGGGTGTAGAGTGAGGGGACAGTGAGGTGAATGTGGGGTGTACAGTAGGGGACAGTGAGTTAAATGTGGGGTACACAGCAGTGGGACATTTAGGTAAATGTAGGGTGCACAGCGGTGGGACATTTAGGTAAATGTGGGGTGCACAGCGGGGGAACAGTGAGGTAAGTGTGGGGTGCACATGTGCACTCTCTGCTGACCCGTGTTGTGATTGGACACAGCACAAATTTGCCAGCTGATTTCAGCCAATGATTTTGGTACAAGTCCTGGTCATTTGGTAAGTATGTACATGCAGAGATGTAATCGGGAGTGTATCGGTGGAGTTACCCTACAGCGGGACCTTGGTGTGGGTCGGAGGACTGAGCTTTCTATATTTTACCCTGTGCTGACACAATTGTACTAAAAAGTATGGGCACCGCAGCACCTAAGGAGGGGAAGATGTAAAATGTTCTGTAAGTTGGATGTTGCTTGGAGTTAACACTTGTTTTGCTGAAGATGTATAGAAACTGTCTGTAAAGGATGTCAAAGAACAAGTAATGAAGCTATTGGTTGAGTGAAACGTCTGGTCTGATTCTCGTGAAGAAGAAAGTGAATTCACAGTCAACATACCTGGGGAACAATGTACACAACATCAGGTTAACCCTGAGGGTGCAAAAGTGAGTGAAGTAAGGGAAAGGGGGAGCAGCCAGCTCGGCGAGAGTGGTGATGGCCAGTAATTGAGGTTTCGTAGGTGGGGGGGGGTCTGGCATGTGATGCACCCTGCTAGATTGATTGGGCCCTTATTTTAGGGCCCCCTGTGGAACAGAACTGGTTTTAGGGACCTGGCCTGGAACCAGAGGAGTAACTAGAACCTTCAGGGCCCCGGTGCAAGAAACCATGAAGGGCTCCCCTGCAGCTACAGGATTTCTCTACATGCTATCCAGGTGTACAGGGGAGCCGCACAGGCCCCTTGGAGCATGGGGCCCGGTTGCAATTGCAACCCCTGTAGTTACGCCCCTGCCTGGAACTGTAGTGTGCAAGGCTTTAAGAATTTTGCAGTAGCTCCCCTCTTAGCCTATAGGGTGAAAAGTGAAGAATTAAGTGATGAAAAAGCTGGAAGGGAAAATCAGCGCTCTTCACTGTTTCTCACTAAATGACTCTGTACTCAGCGCCAGGACAGGTGTCAGGTGAAAGGACATTATCCTTCTGATGTGGGGTCCGGCCATGAGGGGAAGCTGAATCCAAATGATTGACAGTAACATTGTTAACAGCATGGACATGCAATGTGTGGTATGCAGTGAAGGTGGTGAGGAAAATCTGGGCTGTACAGTGAGGTAAAGGAGGTGCGGGAAGACGGTATCATTTTATAAAATACATATTGCAATTTGCATATGGCTTGGTGTCAACAGAGCTTACAGTCTTCTATGTCTATATCGATTCATAAGGACCTGGCGTAGTCTGCTTCAATTTATGAAGTATATATAACTATTACGTGTGCCTTTTGTCAATGGAGCTTACAATCTAATGCTGCAGACACAGTCACATTTATGTTTATATCTTTATCTATTGATAAGGAGCTGGGAAGAGGTACATTGAGGTACATTTATCAATTGATAAGGATCTATTCTAGGAAGAGTACATGCATCTCAGCAGCAAGGGAGCTTACAATCGAATGCCACAGACACAGTCACAATTTCTGCAGTTGGAAGGGTACATTGAGTCATTGACTCCAGTCTCTGCCCCAGAAGAGCTTACAATCTAATGCCGCAGACACAGTCACAATTTCTGCAGTTGGAAGGGTACATTAAGTCATTGACTCCAATTCCTGCACCAGCAGAGCTTACAATCTTATGCCACAGACACATGTATGCATATGTCTGTATTGATAAGGATCTGACATAGTCTGCATCATTTTATAAAGTACATATAACCATTTCCATGTGCTTTGTATACAATCTAATGCCCTGAACACATTTTTTTTATGTCTATAACAATTCATAAGGACCTGGCAGAGGCTGCATAATTTTACGTATTACGTTTGCCTTCCTTGATAAGAATCTGGGAAGGGTACATTGATTCATTAATCTCAGTCCTTGCACCAGTGGAGCTTACAATCTAATAGGGACCTGGCAGAGTCTGCATTATTTTATAAAGTATATAAAGCCATTATGTGTGGCCTTGTGTCGATCAAGCTAACAATCTAATGCCAAATGCAAAGTTACTTTTTTGTCGTTTTATAAAATGCATAAAACGATACCCATGTGCCTTTTGTGTCAGTGGAGCTTACAATCTAATGCCCCAGCCACAGTCACATTTATGTCTATATTAGTTAATAAGGGTCTGACATTAGTTGGCCTTCATGGTTAGAAAATCATTTGAAAAAGCATTAGGTACACTCGATCATTTGACTGATTTGATTAAAACATTAAAGGGCTCATTTTGATTATCGAAATGCAACGTTTTATGGCAAGAAAAAATTGAACCGTCACGTTGGATTTTTTTTAACCTAAACGATCAATTTTTTACACATCAGTAGTGAAATCGATCAAAACAGTTAAAAAAAATCTAGGTCTTAAAATGTAACCCTGGATCATGTAATCGTTTGGCAAAAAATGTACCGTCTATGTTGTTATTGATCGATTATTTGTAGTTAATTAGGTGACAGGTATCGATACAATGATGGCTTTATCGCATGCACCTTGGACAGATCCTTAGAAATCCAACCATTTTTTCTAATGACTTTCTAACCGTGTGTGGCCAGCAATAGTCTGCATTATTTTATAATGTACATATAACCATTTCAATGTGACTTCCCGTGTCAACTGAGCTTACAATCAAATGCCCTGAACATGTGCATTTGTATTTTTCTATGTCTATATCAATTCATAAGGACATGGCGTAGTCTGCATCAATTTATAAAGTATATATAACCATTAAATGTGCCTTTGTGTCGATGGAGCTTACGATCTAATGCCACAGACAGTGTTACGTTTAAGTTTACAGTATCTCACAAAAGTACCTCACATTTTTGTAAATATTTTATTCTATCTTTTCATGTGACAACACTGAAGAAATGACACTTTGCTACAATGTAAAGTAGTGAGTGTACAGCTTGTATAGCAGTGTAAATTTGCTGTCCCCTCAAAATAACTCAACACACAGCCATTAATGTCTAAACCGCTGGCAACAAAAGTGAGTATACCCCTAAGGCTCCATTCACACCTGGGTGTTTTTGAGTATTTTTCAGCTTCAAAAACGCTAAAAAAAAACGTTCCAAAACGCCCAACAAGTAAAACCCCATTCATTTAAATGGCCCCTGTTCACATCTGAGCGTTTTGCAAAACGCCTGTAGCTGAAAAAAGTACATGAGCTTCTTTTTGGGCTGATTACCAGCGTTTTTGATAGATGTCAATGCCTGCCTCCAAAAACGCCTGAAAACCGCAGTAAAATCGCGGTAAAAAAACGCGGTAAAACGCTACGCTCAAGTGTGAATGCAACCTTAGTCAAAATGTCCAAATTGGGCCCAATTAGCCATTTTCCATCCCCCGGTGTCATGTTAGTGTTACAAGGTCTCAGGTGTGAATGGGGAGCAGGTGTGGTAAATGTGGTGTTATCGCTCTCACTCTCTCATACTGGTCACTGGAAGTTCAACATGGCACCTCATGGCAAAGAACTCTCTGAGGATGTGAAAAAAAGAATTGTTATTCTACATAAAGATGGCCTAGGCTATAGGAAGGTTGCCAAGACCCTGAAACTGAGCTGCAGCATGGTGGCCAAGACCATACAGCGGTTTCACAGGACAGGTTCCACTCATAACAGGCCTCGCCATGGTCGACCAAAGAAGTTGAGTGCACGTACTCATCGTCATATCCAGAGGTTGTCTTTGGGGAAATAGACGTATGAGTGTTGCCAGCATTGCTGCAGAGGTTGAAGGGGTGGGGGGGTCAGCCTGTCAGTGCTCAGACCATACGCCGTACACTGCATCAAATTGGTCTGCATGGCTGTCATCCCAGAAGGAAGCCTCTTCTAAAGATGATGCACAAGAAAGCCTGCAAACGGTTTGCTGAAGACAAGCAGACTAAGGACATGGATTACTGGAACCATGTCCTGTGGTCTAATGAGACCAAATTTGGTTCAAATGGTGTCAAGCGTGTGCGGCGGCAACCAGGTGAGGAGTACAAAGACAAGTGTGTCTTGCCTACAGTTAAGCATGGTGGTGGGAATGTCATGGTCTGGGGCTGCATGAGTGCTGCCGGCACTGGGGAGCTACAGTTCATTGAGTGAACCATGAATGCCAACATGTACTGTGACATACTGAAGCAGAGAATGATCCTCTCCCTTCGGAGACTGGGCCTGAGGGCAGTAATCCAACATGATTACGACCCCAAACACACCTCCAACATGACCACTGAAAAAAACCCAATTTGTTGGTGATCCGTGATGAGCCACAGAAGTATCAAACCAAAAATATACTCAGCCACAGAATAATGTGTACAGTAGACACAACTGATGGGCTAAAGAGGGACAGTAGGTGAGCGTTGGATGGGGGGTACGAAATTTGAGAGCTCTGAAGAAACCCACGTGCCTGTCGGTGAAACGCGTCAGCGTGTGGCGTTGTGGCACCCTGCACATTGTGCCCCCTCGTGCACAGTGCCCATTTGCCTGACATCCTCTACGGTATATGTCTCGCGGCTGTTCCCCTTTAAAGCACCCGGCGGACTCAGCTACCGGAAGTGACGTCGGTCACTCCGTCTAGGAAGTGGAGAATCCTCATGCCGAGGTAGCCCGGCCTAGGGTTTGAACGCCGCAGGGAAAGAGACATCGGATCGGGCAGCACGCAACATCGGGGCTGGGACAGAGCCTTGTACCTTTATAGGTCCCTTTCAGAGCTCAAGTCGGATCCCATACATACAAGACACCCGCAGGTAAAGCTGTGACATTATCATTGTGGAATACTTTTCCCCGGTTTGTCTTTTGGGGATATCCCCCATCTGGTGCCTCAACTGTTACCGGATCCGAGCCTTGAGACCTTACAACAGCGTCTATCATCCATCTCTTCACCAACCCCACTGAACACTCCTGTATCCACCTCCCCTCTGGAGCAAGCAGTCCTTTTCGTCCCTCATCTATAGAGGATTTTGTTATTTTTTGGACTGTTCCACCGCATATACACCCTTACCAGGTCCAATGCAGGTCCTCTCCATGTGGTGATAGGTTATTTACAACGGGAGTACTCCCTAGGGAATCGGTATTGGATGCATCCTTGAAGGTACATTCACACCACCAGGCATCTATACCGACCCACAGTGTCGATCTATGCTTGGTGATGTGCACAATCATCACTTAGTTATATGCCAATAGCCGGGTTTAGTGCCACATCATTACCATTACTGGTTTGTGAGCCATCCCAGCTAGTCATACTGGCAGATTCTTATGTGTTGGTTGTATGCTCGAGTCCCTTTCATACATACAGTATGTGCTGAGTGTCACTTTTTAACATCATTTTAATGTGTTACCATGCAGTGTGTCCTTTTTACCTCTGTATTTTGATTCGTGCACAGGCACAAGTGCCTAAATAAAATTAACTTTTTTCACTTTAATGGTCGGTAGCAGTGTCCTTAGTTGGTTTCTAGTGGTTGTGCCCCATCCTTTTGGGTCACACCACATTTTTTCAAATTCCAAGATGACCACTGCCTTGCTAAAGAAGCTGAGGGTAAAGGTGATGGACTGGCCAAGCATGTCTCATGAGTCAAGACCTAAACTCAATTGAGCATCTGTGGGGCATCCTCAAACGGAAGGAGGAGGAGCGCAAGGTCTCTAACATCCACCAGATCCGTGATGTCATCATGGAGGAGTGGAAGAGAACTCCAGTGGCAACCTGTGAAGCTCTGATAAACTCCATGCCCAAGAGGGTTAAGGCAGTGCTGGAAAATAATGGTGGCCACACAAAATATTGACACTTTGGGCCCAATTTGGACAATGTCACTTAGGGGTGTACTCACTTTTGTTGCCAGCGGTTTAGACATTAATGGCTGTGTGTTAAGTTATTTTGAGGGGACAGCAAATTTACACTGTTATACAAGCTGTACACTCACTGCTTTACATTGTAGCAAAGTGCCATTTCTTCAGTGTTGTCACATGAAAAGATAGAATAAAATATTTACAAAAATGTGAGGGGTGTACTCACTTCTGTGAGATACTGTATATCTTTATCTCAGGATGGAGATCTGGAAAGAGGTACATTTATCGATTGATGGGGATCTGGAAAGAGGTACATTGAGGTACATTTATCTATTGATGTGGATCTGGAAAGAGGTACATTGAGGTACATTTATCTATTGATGTGGATCTGGAAAGAGGTACATTGAGGTACATTTATCTATTGATGGGATCTGGGAAGAGGTACATTTATCGATTGATGGGGATCTGGAAAGAGGTACATTGAGGAACATTTATCTATTGATGTGGATCTGGAAAGAGGTACATTGAGGTACATTTATCTATTGATGGGGTCTAGGAAGAGGTACATTGAGGTACATTTATCTATTGATGGGGTCTGGAAAGAGGTACATAGAGGTACTTTTATCTATTGATGGGGATCTGGGAAGGGTACATTGATTCATTCACCTCTGCCCCTGCACCAGCAGAGCTTACAAACGAATGCCGCAAACACATTTACATTTATGTATACATCTTAATCTATTGATAAGGATCTGGGAAGAGGTACATTAAGGTACATTTATCAATTGATAAGGATCTGAGAAGGGTATACTGATTCATTCAGCTCAGCCCCTTGCACCAGCAGAGCCTACAATCTAATGTCACAGTCACATTTATTTCTGTATCTATTGAGAAGGATCGGACATAGACTGCATCATTTTATAAAGCATATATAACCATTTCCATGTGCTTTTGTGTCAATGGAACTTACAATCTAACACCCCCAAACACAGCCACATTTGTATTTATTTTCAAGTCTATATAAACTGATAAGGATCTGACGATATAAAGTACAAAAAAATAAATTTCCCTGTTCCTTTGTGTCAACGGAACTTACAATCTAATGCCTCAGATGCAGTTACATTTACGTCTTTATCTAATGATAAGGATCTGGTATGGGCTTCATCATTTTATAAATACATAACCATTTCTGCCTTGGGAAGGATGCATTGGGGTTGATTTACTAAAACTGGAGAGTGCAAATTCAGGTGCAGCTCTTCATAGAAAACACTCCGCTTCCAGGTTTTATTGTCAAAGCTAATTGACCAAGCTGAAGTTAGAAGCTGATTGGCTACCATGCACAGCTGCAGCAGAATTTTTTCACTCTCCAATTTTAGTAAATCAACCCAATTGAGTCATTCACTTCAGTCCCTGCACACATGTCTGTATTGATTGATAAGGATCTGACATGGTCTGTATCATTTTATAAAGAACATATTACAATTTCCATGTGCTTTTATGTCAACAGAGCTTACGATCGAATTCCCCCAAACACATGTACACTTGTATTCATTTTTATGTCTATATCGATTCATTGGGACCTGGCAAAGTCTGCATCATTTTATAAACTATATATAACCATTACGTGTGCCCTTGTGTCGATGGAGCTAACAATCTAATGCCACGGACACAGTTACATTGATGCATATATCTTTATCTATTGATAAGGATCTGGAAAGGGTACATTGAGTCATTCACCTCGGCCCTTGCACCAGGAAAGCTTACAATCTAATGCTGCGGGCACAATCTCCACCATTTCTGCATTTGGAAGGGTACATTGAGTTATTGACTTCAGTCCCTGCACCAGCAGAGCATACAATCTAATGCCACAGATTAATAAGGATATGACATGGTCTGTCATATTTTATAAAGTACATATAACCATTTCCACATGCCTTTGTGCTGATGAAGCTTACACTCTAATGCCTCAGACACAGTTACACTTCTATTTATGTCTATGTCTGTAAATTGATGACGCTTTGACATAGTCTTTATCATCATCAAGTACATATAACCATTCAATTAATAAATGATAAAAAAATGATGCTTGAATAGACAATCAAAGGCAAATGATAAGTCAATTGATGTATATCCAGATCTTATATAAGCAAAGAATAGAGTCCAAAGAGTTGTGCAAAGTGCAGAAACAAGAATTCCTCCACTGTGATAAATAGTCCCAGGAAGACGTCATTTGTGACGAAACGCGTCGGGAAGGCGTGCTGACGTCACCTACGTACTACCCGGAAGTCGGGCGGCTGCATCTTCGGATCCTGCAGAGAAAAGCGCTTTGTTCTTTGTTTACATTTAAGTTGATTACCTTTTGTCTAAATAAACTGTGCCTATGTACTTCACTATTGTGGCCCATATCTCTTTTTTGTGGCTGATGCCGATGCGTGATTGATCCGGAGGGTCCGTGCCTTAGCCTAGCATTTGATTGGCGCTTCTGTTGGGCTGCATCAGTTGGATGGATCATTCCACGGCTATTGAATTGGGCAGCAGCTTACCTTCTAAGCATTAAGATGGGCTTTTTCTCATCAAAATTGTGGTATGCGCATAGTGTGATCTTCACCTGTCATCACGGATTTGAAGCACTGTGGTGAATGAATCCCTGTCTTGACCGCTCTCATTTATTACTGTGCCTGTTTACACCCGATCTGTGGCAGAGTTGTATAAAGTACTCGAAACCCATACTTGAGTAAAAGTACAAGTGCTCGATCAAAAAGTGACTTGAGTAGAAGTACTAAAGTATTCAACATTTTCATCAAGTACTGAAAGTAAAAGTACCAGTAGTTTTGAAAAAAAAAATTGCTACTCAAGTACTGAAAGTAAAAGTACAAGTACTGTGTTATGTAGTTATTAAAGAAAGAAGTCAAAAGTTTGAACATCATATTGTTTTTTATTATTTCAAATGCAGCTTTTATTTATACATACAGTAGCATTTATTTACCTATGTGCTGATAATACACATGTTTTGAGCTTCATGAAACCTGCCATCTACTGTTCTGGCAGTGGTAATTTTTATAATAGTAACGAGTAACTATGCAGCACAAAAAAAATATCGGAGTAGAAGTATTGAAGTCATCGAAAAAATGTAGTGAAGTAAAAGTGGAAGTAGGAGAAAAAAATTCTACTCTAGGAAAGTACAGATACCGCCTTTCTGTACTTGAGTACAGTAGTGAAGTAGTTCTACTTAGTTACTATACATCTCTGATCTGTGATAAGCACGCATAGCGTGGTCTTTTAAATTATTGCAGATTGAAGGACTATTTATTACGGTGGAGGAATTCTTGTTTCTGCACTTTGCACAACTCTTTGGACTCTATTCTTTGCTTATATAAGATCTGGATATACATCAATTGACTTATCATTTGCCTTTGATTGTCTATTCAAGCATCATTTTTTTATAATTTATTAATTGAATGTTAATTTAAGTATATGTTTTAATGTGCATGTCTCAAATAAGCGCGGCTTCTATTCTATTTACTCTTTGATTGGTGTGTTCCCACTTCAGCTGCTGCTTTGACTTTTTAGTTGTTTTCACTGTGTGTATTTATCAAGCACATATATTCATTTTTTCTAGTGTGTTTAGCGCGGTTATTTTTTGTTATTGATACATATAACCATTATTTGTGTCAATGAAGCTTACAATCTAATGTACCAGACACAGTCACATTTATATACAGTATATGTCTGTATTGATTGATAAGGATCTGACATAGTCTGCATCATTTTAAAAAGTACATATAACCAATTCCATGTGCCTTCATGGCTTCATTGGGAAGGGTACATTGAATGAAGAGTCATTCACCCCATTCCCTGCACCAGCAGAGCTTACAATCTAATGCCACAGACAGTTACTTTCATGTATATAGTACTTATAACCATTAGCATGTGCCTTCATTTCAATGGAGCTTACAATCTAATGCTCCAAACACATTTACATTTGTCTTGATTTCTATGTTGATTGATGAAGATCTGACATAGTCTGCATCATCATCATCAAGTACATTCAGTATAACCATTATTTGTGTCAATGGAGCTTGCAATCTAATCCCCCAGACTCAGTCACATTTATTTCTATATCTATTGATAAGAATCTGACATAGTCTGCATCGTTTTATAAAGTACATTTAACCATTAATTTACTGTATGCCTTGGTGGCTGCATTGAGAAGGGTACATTGAGTCATT
>NC_138769.1:32610254-32845254 GCF_965119305.1 Pelophylax lessonae | reverse complement strand
CTGCCTTTCTCTAATAAAGCATACCCTCATTAGTAAGCGGAGAGCACTAGATTTCTTCATCTGTTTTCTATATGTCCCGGGATCCCTCGAGGTGCAATATAGTGTGGCTCTTTCCTGGAAGTCTGATCAATGATACATGTGATTGCTGGCCCGTTTGGGTCCTTCAGAAAGGTGAGAGGCTGATTCACCTGGTGGAGGGATTCACTATATTGGTGATTACAAGTTGTTTTCATCACTGGATTTTCTTCATCTGAACACGGGACACTCTTTATATCATTTTATTGGAAGCACACACATTGCTATGTGCCTTATGAACTGGATATGATTTATTGTCATCACTTTTTGATTTTATATTTCTGGCGCATCACATTTTTGTAAGATCTGTGTGCATGTGTGTGTGTGTGTGTGTGTGTGTGGGGGGTTAAAGGTCTGGGGTGTTCCGGTGAGGAAGGAGGGAGTGAGGTAAATGTGGGGTAATGATGATCTGGTGTGTGCAGGTGTTTGGGGGGGGGGGGGGTTAAGGAAATCTGCACTGTGCAGTGGTGTAAATTTAGGGGGGTGGGGTAGGGTTGGGGTGATGATTATTGATAATGTGAGGTGTAGGGGAGTATGTGATGTAAATCCTCAGTGTGCAGTAAGGGAACCCTAACATAAATCTGGGGGGGGGGGGGGGGGTTAATGTGGGGTGTGCAGTGGGGATTGTGAAGTAAATCAGCAATGTGCAGTGGTGGGTCACCGAGATTATTCTGGGGTGTGCATGGGAGGAGGGGATTGAGGGAATTCCAGGGTGGGTGTGTGTGGAGGAAGAGCATAATATAGGGTTTGTGTTGGGGTAAATATTGGGTGTAAAGCTGTGGGGAGCAATAGGAAATATCTACAATGCTCAGTGAAGATGGGGGGATGAGGCAAATGTGGGGTGTGCAGTGAGGGTAAAGTGAGGCTAATTTGGGATGTGCAGTATTGGTGAAGGGGTGAGCATAATTTGGGGTAATTTGGGGGGGTGGGTGGGGGAGGTAAATCTGGGTTGTGTAGTAGGGGGACAGTGAGGATAATCTGGGGTGTGCAATATTGGTGAAGGGGAGGGAGGATAATCTGGGGTGTGCAGTATTGGTGAAGGGGGGAAGGATAATCTTGGATTTGCTGTATTGGTGAAGGGGGGAGGATAATTTGGGGTGTGAAGTATTTGTGAAGGGGCTAAGGATAATCTGGGGTGTGCAGTATTGGTGAAGGGGGGAGGATAATCTGGGGTGTGCAGTATTGGTGAAGGGGGGAGGATAATCTGGGGTGTGCAGTATTGGTGAAGGGGGGAAGAATAATCTGGGGTGTGCAGTATTGGTGAAGGGGGGAGGATAATTTAGGGAGTGAAGTATTGGTGAAGGGGGGAGGATAATCTGGGGTGTGCAGTGAGGGGGGGGGGTGAGGTAAATCTGGGGTGCGCAGTATTGTTAAAACTGGGTGAATAATCTGGAGCATGTAGTATTGGTGAAGGAGGCAAGGATAATCCTGGGGTGTGCAGTATTGGTGAAGGGGGGAGGATAACCTGGGGTGTGCAGTGAGGGGGGGGTGAGGTAAATCTGGGGTGTGCAGTATTGTTAAAGGGGGGTGAATAATCTGGAGCATGCAGTATTGGTGAAGGAGGCAAGGATAATCTGGGGTGTGCAGTATTGGTGAAGGGGGGAGAATAATCTGGAACGTGCAGTATTGTTCAAGGAGGGGCGATAATCTGGAGCGTGCAGTATTGTTGAAGGGGGGAGATAATCTGGGGTGTGCAGTATTGGTGAAGGGGGGAGATAATCCGGGGTGTGCAGTATTGGTGAAGGGGGAGAATAATTCGGGGGTGTGAAGTATTGGTGAAGGAGGCAAGGATAATCTTGGGTGTGCAGTGGGGGAGGGGTAAATATGGGGTGTGTAGTAGAGGGACAGTTAGGATAATATGGATTGTGCAGTATTGTTGAAAGGGGGTGGATAATCTGAGATGTGTAGTATTGTTGAAGGGGAGGAGGATAATCTGGGGCATGCAATATTGTTGAAGGATGCAAAGATAATCTTAGGTGTGCAGTATGGTTGAAGGAGGGAAGGATAATCTGGGATGTGCAGTATTGTTGCACGGGGGTAAGTAACCTGGGGTGTGCAGTATTGTTGAAGGGGATGGAGGATAATCCGGCATGTACAGTATTGGTGAAGGATGGAAGGATAATCGAGGGTGTGCAATATTGGTGAAGGAGGCAATGATAATCTGGAGTGTGCAGTATTGGTGAAGGAGGAAAGGATAATCTGGGATGTGCAGGGGGGGGGGGTAGGTTAATTGGGGGTTGTAGTAGGGGGACAGTGAGGATAATCTGGAGTGTGCACTATTGTTGAAGAGGGTAGGGTAATCTGGGATGATCAGAATTGGTGAAGGAGGGAAGGATAATCTAGTGTGTATGGGGGGGGGGGTGAGGTAAATCTAGGGTGTGTAGTAGGGGAACAGAGAGGATAACCTGGGGTGTGCAGTATTGTTGAAGGGGATGAAGGATAATCTGGCATGTACATTATTGGTGAAGGAGGGAATGATAATCTAGGGTGTGCAATATTGGTGAAGGAGGGAAGGGTTTTCTGGAGTATGCAGTATTAGTGAAGGAGGGAAGGATAATTTGGGGTGTGCAGTATTGTTGCACAAGGGTAGGTACCCTGGGGTGTGCAGTATTGTTGAAGGGGGTGGAGGATAATCTGGCATGTACAGTATTGGTGAAGGAGGGAATGATAATCTGGGGTGTGAAGTATTGTTGAAGGGGCTAGGTTAATCTGGAGTGTGCAGTATTGGTGAAGGAGGGAAGGATAATCTAGGGTGTGCAGTATTGGTGAAGGAGGGAAGGATAATCTAGGGTGTGCCGTATTGTTGAAGGGAGAAGGATAACCTGGGGTATGCAGTATTGTTGCAGAGGGGTTGGTAATCGCGTGTGCAGTATTGTTGAAGGGGGGTTGTTAATCTGGGGTGTGAAGTATTGTTAAAGGGGAGGGAGGATAATCTGGCATGTACAGTATTGGTGAAGGAGGGAAGGATAATCTAGGGTGTGCAATATTGGTGAAGGAGGGAAGGATATTCTGGAGTATGCAGTATTGGTGAAGGAGGGAGGGATAATTTGGGGTGTGCAGTATTGGAGAAGGGGGGAGGATAATCTGCAGTGTGCAGTATTGGTGGAGGAGGAAAGGATAATCTGGGGTGCGCAGTGGGGGGGGGGAGTGTGAGGTAAGTCTAAGATGTGTAGTAGGGGGACAGTGAGGATTGTGACAGGGGCGACTTTGCACTAATCAGACTCGCTGTACACCCACACCGGACTCAGCATTTCCTGTTACCCCGGTTATCCTGGGTTCTATATGTGTGGTTTGTGTTGAAAGAGTGAGGGGCCTGTTTCACTTAATAATATTTCTGAATAGTGTCCCTCAGGAAATATATGAAGATGAACAATTTGACTTTTCAGATTGCTAGAATATTGCGGGAGTGTCTTATAGACCCTTGCTAGATAGTGAGGTGGGGTGGGGTTTGCTATTGTTAAGCACCTGTATTCCATTGTTCTGTTGTTTTTGTCTGCCTTAAGATCAATATATTATGGGATGTACTGTACATGTGAATGTGGATTGGCTGCTAAGGGGGAGGGGGGATTGTCCCACAGTGTATATCTCTTTGTGCCTGTGTTTCAATAAACAGTTAATTTCTGGTTGACTTCAAAACTTGTACTGTCGAGTTATTGGGGTAACTATAGCCAGATTCACAGGTCTCATGTTCGTGTAGTGGGGGATAAATCGGGGGTGTGCAGTGAGGTAGGGTGAGGTAAATCTGGGGTGTGTAGTGGGGGATAAATCCGGGGTGTGCAGTGAGGTAGTGTGAGGTAAATCTGGGGTGTGTAGTGGAGAGTAAATCCGAGGGTGTGCAGTGAAGGAAGGAGGGGTAGTAAATTCCGGATCTCCGATAACAGTTCCGGAGAGAATTCTCTTCTCTTTCACATGAAGTGATCTCGGTGATGGAATTATTCGGCCTCCAGTCTCTTCAGCCCACATTCCAGCCGCCTCCAATCTGCAGGCATTGAGGCAAAGTGTAAGCTGATTTACTGAAGGAACAGAAAGTTCACTTATCTCAGTGTAGCTGTGCTCACTTCACTCACCCATTTCATGTGCAGGAGATATAAGGAGAAATGGAAATCTTCCATGCACCTTGGATGATTGAAGTGAACACAGTTTCACTATGGAAGTTCATATTTATTATAAAAACATTTATTATAGTTAGTAAAAAACTGATTTTTTTTTTTGTTTTTTTTACATGCTTACTCTTGTCATATTTTTCTTTGTGTATTAAAATATAGCAGTTTATAAAAATGCCACTAGAGGGCATTCGGTCACTCTTCAGGCCGATAGACGATACTAGGTGCTGATTTTCTTAAAGTTTTGAAAAATCAACACAATTTTCAACACAATTCTTATACTGAACATGTCAATGTTTATTAAAATTTGTAACATTCTTGTGCACGCTGCTCGTGCGGGCCCCCAGGGGCACGCAGAGTGCCAATCGGGGATGGAGAGTGTCACTCTGACACAGCCCTTCCCCGATCAGGGTAAAGAGCCAATGAAATTAGATCTTTACCAGGATCCAGGATGTTTCCAATCACAGCCGGTCACAGAATGTAAACAAACAACAGGTTAACTATTTGTTACCAGGCTCACACAGCTAGTTACTGATTATAGTGCACACCAGCACACTTTGCCCCGCCCAATAAAGATGACCTGTCACCAGCGCATCTGAGTAGCTGTCACAACCACTCAGAGCACCCAAGTACCTGTCACTAGCCCATCAGAGTACCCGAATACCTGTCATCAGAGTACCCGAGTACCTATCAACGGAGTACCTGTCATCAGAGTACCCAAGTACCTGTCACCAGGTCATCAAAGTACCCGAGTACCTGTCACCAGCCCATCAGAGTACCCGAGTACCTGTCATCAGAGTACCCGAGTACTTAACACTAGCCCATCAGAGTACCCGAGTACCTGTCATGGGAGTATCCAAGTACCTGTCATCAGAGTACCCAAGTACCTGTCATCAGAGTACCCGAGTATCTGTCACCAGCCCATCAGAGTACCCAAGTACATGTAATCAGAGTAACCAAGTACCTGTCACCAGCCCATCAGAGTACCCAAGTGCCTGTCATCAGAGTACCTGAGTAGCTGTCACCAGCCCATCAGAGTACCTGTCATCAGAGTACCCAAGTACCTGTCATGGGAGTACCTGTCATCGGAGTACCCGAGTACCTGCCATCTGAGTACCTGTCACCAGCCCATCAGAGTACCCAAGTACATGTCATCGGAGTAACCAAGTACCCATCACCAGCCCATCAGAGTACCTGTCATCAGAGTACCCAAGTAACTGTCATGGAAGTACCTGTCATCGGAGTACCCGAGTACCTGTCATCAGAGTACCCGAGTACCTGTCATCAGAGTACCTGAGTACCTGTCACCAGGCCTTCAAAGTACCCGAGTACCTGTCACTAGCCCATCAGAGTACCTGAGTACCTGTCATGGGAGTACCAGAGTACCTATCACCAGCCCATCAGAGTACCTGTCATCAGGGTACCCAAGTACCTGTCATCAGAGTATCTGAGTACCTGTCTCCAGCCCTTCAGGGTACCTGAGTACCTGTCTGCAGCCCAATGGAGTACTCAAGTACCTGTCTCCAGCCCATCAAAAAAACAGAATACCTCTCTGCAGCCCATCATAGTACCCGAGTGCCTCACTGTAGCCCATCAGAGTACCCAAGCTAAAAGTAACAGATATGGTGTGAATCCAGCCTTAAAGTGGCAGTAAACCGCACTTTTTTTTTTTTAAATCCTGGAAGATAATTGCACATTTGTACTAGTAGGCATCGCATACTAGCACATTATGAAATACCTACCTTAGAACAGAGCCTTCCAGCAGCGTGCTGTTGCCGCTGACAGGGCTTCCATCTTCACCTGGTCTTCCCCCTGGGTTTGCGTTTTCTGGCTGTCTGATTGTAATCCTGCGCATACACTCAGGAGTCACGGACAGCGGCACGGTGCTCTGAAGGGAAAGAATGGGTATGCTGTCCCTTCAGGGCCCATGCGCCCATGCAGGTTTAGGAGATATTTACTGCAGTGCCGGGACAAGTCCATCTAGAGCCCAGGGCGAAATTGTCAAACTGCATCCCCCCGAGATGTATGTGTTGGCAAAAATCCCGCCCCCCACCAAAAAAAAATATTGAGCACTAATCTGCATGCTTACCCCCTACAAATAGATTTCCCTTCTCCCAGGACAAATCCACTCCTCTGCAGATATCTCCCTCTCCAGGACAAATCTTTGCCCCCACCCCCATAACCCCTCCCAGCTCAAATCCTCTCTTTCCTCAATTCCCCCTAGTAATAATCCCTCCCCCCCAAAAAAAAAAATCACTCCTAGCACTCTGCCCCTTAAATTTCCCTTCTGAGTATGCATCCTTTCCCCCTACCCCCCCCCCCCCCCAGCACAAATCTCCCATTCCCCCCCAAATTTCCTCTCCTAACAAAATTACCCTCCAATCATCCCTACTAGCACAAACCCCCCCCCCCCCCTCCATAAAAATGTCCCCTCCTAGCACAAATCCTCTCTACCATACTACCATATAAATTCTTCTAGCACAAATCCCCCGGCCCCCAACAAAAATCCCGCCCAAATAACCTTTCCTAGCACACACACCCAAATTTCCCCACCTAAGACAAATTCCCCTGACCAAAACAACACTCCCCCCCCCCCTCTCCTCATGGTGCCCCTTCACCTTACCTGATGCTACATTGCCCAGGCAGCCACCCCTTGTCCCGGCCCTGATTCACTGTATTTACAGGTACGTTATATTATAGGCTTACCTAGAGGTACAAGTTAAAAAAAAAAGATTTACTCCCACTTTAACATAAAACCTATTCTGTTGTGCTAGCAGGGGGGAGAGGATTTGTGCTGACAAGGAGGATTGGGTGTGTGCAAGCAAGTCCGAAAAAAAATGCCACCAGACTGAACAGTGCAGATGCAAATGCTTTAATGCTTCAACAATAGCAACAAACAGATGCAGATTTTTATTTGCTCTGACAATACCATTAGATCCAAATGTTTTCATTGCCCAAACAATAGCATTGCACAAATGCAAATCTTTCACTGCTCCAGCAATAGCACAAAAACATTTTCTAATAATGGTCAAAGCAATATCAATAAATATTACAAGTTCCATAAGAACACATTTAAGTTTGCCACTGGCAATGTGCCGAAGGCCAAAATCTTGCATTTCCAAACATAGCTCGAGGAAACATTAAAAAAATCGAAAAATGTAAAACGGAAGTAGCAACCAACTACCACATCACACCTCCTGATAGTAAGGAACTTCAGGATTGTTAGTACTGTTGCCTGCCACTAGGAATGGACCCTGATGTAATAGGGAAAGACTCTGGGGAACCTGATATAAGGGAGGGGAACTCTGGGGACCCTGACGTAAGGGGGAGTAACTTTGGGGACCCTGATACAAGAGGGAGGCACCCTGATGTAAGGGAGTTGGAAACTCTGGGGACCCTGGTGTCAGGGAGGGGAACTCTGGAGACCCTGATGTAAGGGGGAGTAACTTTGGGAACCCTGAGGCAAGGGGGAGAACTCTGGGGACCCTGATGTAAGAGAGGCGAAGAGTGCTGAGGACCCTGATTGTAAGGAGGAGGGGGCTCTGAGGACCTTAATAATAAAGGAGGTGCTCTGGTTACCCTGAGGAAAGGGGGGGATCTGGGGACCCTGATGTAATGGAAAGGTTTCTGGAGCCCCTGATGTAATGGGCTGAGCTAATCTGGAGACTTTGATATGGAGGGGAAGGGGGGGGCTCTGGGGACCCTGATGTATGGGGGACCTGATTGAAAGTGGGGCCTCCGAAGTAAAGAGGGGGGACCCTTATTTAAATGGGGGGGCTCTGGGGACCCTGATGTAAGGGGTGGGGGGACTTTGATGTGAGGAGAGACTCTGGAGGCCCTGATGCAAGGGTGGACTCTGATGGTGACTCGTGATATAAGGGGAGAGGACTCTGATGGGGATTCTGGAAGTAATCTGATGTGAATGGGGGGGTGAATTGTTTTCTGACAGAGGGCCGGGGCCCCGGCAAACACCCAGGTCGGTGCTCTCAGCCATTGCCTGAGAGCGCTGATTGGATGCCGATTGGCAGACCTTTTTTGATCATGCCCCTTCGGTCATGGATCGGCTGCAGTACACATCGGCTGTGGTTTCTATTGAACTGGCCCATGCTACTTGACATTCTGCCTATGTGTACTAGGCTTAAAGTGATTGTAAAGTCTCATTTTTTTTTTTTTTTAAATAACAAACATGTCATACTTACCTCCTCTGTGCAGTTGGTTTTGCACAGAGCAGCCTGGATTCTCCTCTTCTTGGGTCCCTCTTCTGTGCTCCTGGACCTTCCCTTTTATGGAGTGCCCCCACAGCAAACAGCTTGCTATGGGGGCACCTGAGCCGAGCTGCAGCTCCGTGTGTCAAAAACCTTTCTCACTTTACAACTCCTTTAAAGCGGTAGTATCATGTTTTTTTACACTTTTACCTACAGGTAAGCCTATAATAAGGCTTACCTGTAGGTATAATTAATATCTCCTAAACCGGCACGGTTTAGGAGATATTTGCAGTGCATGCAGCCGCTCACGCGAGCGGCGCATGCGCTCTGAAGGTCCGGGGGGACCTTCAGTTTTGCTTGCCGGGAGCTTGCCGGAAAGTCACTCCCGTGCGCATGCGCGGGAGTGACGTCATCGCGGCTCCGGCCAATCACAGCGCCGGAGCCACCGAACCCGGAAGAGACGGCGAGGGATCATGGCGGCGCCCGCAGCGATGTCCGGGGGTCCGTGTCGGGGCTTCGTTCTAAGGTAAGTAATACATAATGAGCTAGTATGCGATGCATACTAGCTCATTATGCCTTTGTCTTGCAGGTTTTTTTTTTTTTTTTTTTTTTTTACTTTTTGGGTTTACAACCGCTTTAAAGGGGTTAAAAGCAAAAATTCTGTTTAATTATCCCCCTTTAAGCCCCTCACACTGTTAGGTGAAATCTGGCCAAGCCCACTGTTCACCGTGGCATGCTATGCACCAGGTCTTTCATTGTCCTAGTTATGCTCACATTCTAGTAAATAAAATATGTGTAAGGTGCTGTGCTGTTAAAGTGATATCGTGTATAAAAGTGCTAAATCCCTCAATCTAGTGTGAAAATGTCACAGGGATAATACAAAATACTGCAAAATAATAACAACGTAACAAAACAGATATAGTGCAATGATTTGCAAAACTAGATGACACATAAATAAATATGGAGCTGCAAATATGAAAATAGACAAATATAAAATTATTAATAATAAAATGACGACCCTAAAATTTTACATTTACATGCAGTATGCTATACTGCATATACAGACTACTTTTGCTGTTGTGGGTTTACTAATCTAAAATGTAATCTGCTTTTATTTTGCCTTCCTTGGTTCCTTTTCCAACATCACATTCCCCCACCCACCACCATCATCATCATCAACATGCAAATGAAATACATTTTGGATTAAACATTTTTATTAGACTCAATAGTTTACACCCAGTGATGATGTCAGTGCTTGAAGGAAGATCATGGCTGGTGGGGGGGGGTCCAGTAGGGTGCTGTGCATAGCTTCCGGAAAACATTACAACACCGTGCCTCCGCACTCCTCTCAAGAGCCCGCAGCTCTTGGGAGGAGTTATTCAAGGGTTTTGATGGGTGGGTGTCAGTTTGAAGTAGGGGCTTTTATACACAGACCCCCCCCCCCCCCCACACACACACACACACACTGATCTTCCTCCTCAGTACAGATCCCTTCCCCAGAAATAAAGATCCCTTCTCCAGTACAGATCTCCCCTCTAGTATAAAGCTCACCCCAGTAAAGATTTCCCTTCCCCACCAGTACAGCACCCCTTAGATACAGCATACTCCCCAATACTGCTTTCTCCTTAGTACAGATGTACGCCTAGTAGAGATTCCCCACCCCCCACCAGTACAGCTCCGCCAGTACAGACATCCCACCTCAATACAAATTTCTCCACCCCAACAGTATAGCTCCCCACTAGCGTAGATCCTCCTCAGTTAGTACAGATCCCCCCTCCCCCATCAGGTCTCCCCCCCCCCCATCAGTTCAGATATCCCTCCCACACACTAGTACAGCTCTCCCAGTACAACCCCCCCCCCCTCCAGTACAAACTTCTCTCCCCCAGCACAGATCCCCCCTCCCCCAACACAGATTTCCTCCCCAAGTACAGGTCTCTCCCCCATCGGTGCAGATATCCCTCCCACACACCAGTACAACCCCCCCTCCAGTACAAACTTCTCTCCCCCAGCACAGATCCCCCCTCCCCAACACAGATTTCCTCCCCAAGTACAGGTCTCTCCCCCATCAGTGCAGATATCCCTCCCACACACCAGTACAGCTCTCCCCGTACAACCCCCCCCCCTCCAGTACATACTTCTCTCCCTCAGTAGTATAGCTCCCCACTAGTGTAGATCCTCCTCAGTCAGTACAGATCCCCCCTTCCCCAACACAGATTTCCTCCCCAAGTACAGGTCTCTCCCCCATCGGTGCAGATATCCCTCCCACACACCAGTACAACCCCCCCTCCAGTACAAACTTCTCTCCCCCAGCACAGATCCCCCCTCCCCCAACACAGATTTCCTCCCCAAGTACAGGTCTCTACCCCATCAGTTCAGATATCCCTCCCACACACCAGTACAGCTCTCCCAGTACAACCCCCCCTCCAGTAAAACCTTCTCTCCCCCAGCACAGATCCCCCCTCCCCAACACAGATTTCCTCCCCAAGTACAGGTCTCTCCCCCATCAGTGCAAATATCCCTCCCACACACCAGTACAGCTCTCCCCGTACAACCCCCCCCCCTCTCCAGTACATACTTCTCTCCCCCAGCACAGATCCCCCCTCCCCCAACACAGATTTCCTCCCCAAGTACAGGTCTCTCCCCCATCAGTGCAGATATCCCTCCCACACACCAGTACAGCTCTCCCCGTACAACCCCCCCCCCCCCCTCCAGTACAAACTTCTCTCCCTCAGTAGTATAGCTCCCCACTAGTGTAGATCCTCCTCAGTCAGTACAGATCCCCCCTCCCCCATCAGGTCTCCCCCCCCTCATCAGTTCAGATATCCCTCCCACACACCAGTACAGCTCTCCCAGTACAACCCCCCCCCCTCCAGTACAAACTTTTCTCCCCCAGCAGTATAGCTCCCCACTAGTGTAGATCCTCCCCAGTACACCCCCTCCCCCAGTACAAACTTTTCTCCCCCAGCAGTATAGCTCCCCACTAGTGTAGATCCTCCCCAGTACACCCCCTCCCCCAGTACAAACTTTTCTCCCCCCAGCAGTATAGCTCCCCACTAGTGTAGATCATCCCCAGCACAGACCCCCCCCCCCCTTTTGCTAGTACAGTTTTCCCCACCAATACAGATATCCCTCCCACACACTAGTACAGTTCACTCCATTACAGATATACTACCCCCCCCCCCCCCCAGTATAGCTAGCCCGCTTCTATAAAATCCACTTACCAGACTGGCATTTCCAAAGTTAAGGGTAGGTGTCAAGGAAGAGCTAAACAGAGCCTACCTCACTGTGAACTGCCATTGCTGGTCTCTGAAGTCTGACAAGGAGAAGAAGCGGCTGCACTGCCTCTGGTGTGCAGCGACATTAGTGCAACATGGTGCACCGTGGACACTCTGGGGGGGGGGAGTTTGAACCCCCATATCCCCCCCCTTATCTTTGCCCCTATGGGTGTCCTCCTGATAGAAAATGAAGCAGGCTCTGACTGACTTGCTGCAGCTTCTAATGCACATAGAGTAGGCAATTTCTATAAAGGAGAGGAGCCTCTACAACTGTGCAAGACTGAAGAGAAGGCTGGAGTTCAGCTTTACCAGAAAAAAATATGACTCTAGGTCAACTTTATTAACTTAAAATCCTTTTTCAATAAAAATTCAGCATTGCTTGCCAAGGTAAATCACAATGTTATGTTCACTCTGGGCAAACCTGAAACAATATGAGCTATGGGCTGCTGTGTATATATTTTTTTTTCCCGTACCGACTTTGCATTGAATCTAAGACAATGGAAGATCAGCTTCTAGCAGATGAGGTATGAGGTGGTAAGCGTACTTCATTCTGCAATGTTTCGTCTTCCTTCCCATTGTGAGATTTTTCTAACATTGGAAGCTGCCGAAGGCACAATAGATGTACGGCGTGTCAGCAACACAAAAGGCCTGAAATCAAAGGCTTGTTTCTGAGTGCTGCAGTACTAGGAAGAACCGGCGCTCAAGGACACAGAGACCCTGGAATATATCTTCCTCTAAACACCGCTCTGTAAAATCGCTACTTTCTGTATCACAATAAAGGAGAACTCCGTAAACAGCTTAAAACACAGCTGAAAGGAATTGTTTAAAGTGAATTTTTCAGTAAGCTAAAGGGTGCATTTTTGAAAAAAAAAAAAAAGCATAGCTGTTCGGCCTTCAAAACAGCATGTAAATTTGTTCTAACCGAATCAGGCAAAATCAAATGTTCTCAGGCTATATTCTCTGCACCTCGAATGTGTAAATGCAGAAAATATTGCATTGTGGCCACTAGATGGCACTGACTATCCTAAGGTGGAAAAAAATTCTCCTCATCGCCACCTAATGGCCATAATGTAATATTTTCTGCATTAACATATTTGAATTGCAAAGAGGGCCAGAGAACATTTTATTTTTCCTCATTCGCACAGAACAAGTTTACATGCAAATCGGATCTGGAGAGGTTTGGGTAGCAGATCAGGTGAAAATAGATCTTCCTGTATAAGTAGGCACCTTATGGAAAAGAGAGAGGGAAGTTGCCCAGGTCAGAACGATTTAACTAAGTACCCAAGTGTAACTTTGTTCACAAGTACGAAGGCAAGCTACTTACATGTAATTCAGCCAATCTGTGACAGTTCATTAAAAAAAGGATATAAAATTCCTATAAAGTAGTTTGGCATAGTTGGCCGTTTACCACATTTCTGCAAGCAATAGGTGTGGGTTCCTTTGCTTCCGTCACCCACAATTCAAGCTCTTCCCACCCTCCAGTGCTCAATGACGCCATGCCTGATGGGACAGTAGTGATGGGGCACATGAGCTGTCATCAGGTATTGGGCCTACCAATGTTGTCTCATGCAAGCAAGCCACCAGTGAGCACCTTGTAAGACCCAGTTAGGGCTCATGTACACTGCAACTTGTAAATGGCCGTTTAGGAGCAGTTGGGCGTTTTTTTTCAGAAGCCCCTGAACCCACCTCTATGTTATCTTATCTGTCCATGTACACAGGGTCGTTTACAGTCATTTACAGGCAGTTGAGTTCAGTGTCGTTTTTTGGAAAACAATTATTTGCTTTCAGGATGTTCAGAACGTGTGTTTACCGGCGTTTCAAACGCAAAAACGCGACAGAACGCGTTCACCCGCGTTTAGCGCTTGCGTTTTCAGAAGGCCTTTTTTTAATATATATATATATATATATATATATATATATATGTATGTATATATATATATATATATATATATATATATATACTGTATATATATATATATATATATATATATATATATGCAAGTGTTTAACTTTAAAACCTTTAAAAAAAAATGTATCCCCTCATCCCCTTTGGAGCTCCCTGATCATGAAGCCCCCCAAATATATTTTTTTTAAGCCCAACTCCAGAATCCAGCCGTCCAAGCCCCCCACCCCAACTACACAAACACACACACACTACAGGAGTTAATTTCTGGTTTAGTTGGGTGCAGGGGGTTGAGTTACCTTACTCCAGGCTTCAGCAGGATCCATCCAGCGTTGTGACTGAACCCAGCTGCTGTTCTGTAAGCTGCGACTGACTCCGTTCCCACTTTAACCTCGTCATTGTAACATAGAGGGTTAATGTCCCTTCATGGCAGACGATGACCTGAGGCTCAGTGCAAAGACCAAAGCTTTAGGCTCCGTTCACATGTCAGCGTATGATCGCGGGCAGAACCGCCGCGGTTCCGCCCGCGATCCGGAGATTTATTGCAAATCGCGGGACGCCTAGCGTTGCCCGTTGATTTGCAATAGCCCCCCAAACGCCGAGCGATGTTGCCGCGATTTACGCCCGCCGAATCGCGGCAACATCGCGCAAACAAAATCGCGGGACACAATACGCTCCAAAGAAGCTCTTGTACTTTTTTGGAGCGTATTGCGTCCCGCGATTTTGTTTGCGCGATGTTGCCGCGATTCGGCGGGCGTAAATCGCGGCAACATCGCTCGCCGTTTAGGGGGCTATTGCAAATCAACGGGCAACGCTAGGCGTCCCGCGATTTGCAATAAATCTCGGGATCGCGGGCGGAACCGCGGCGGTTCTGCCCGCGATCATATACTGACATGTGAACGGAGCCTAAGGTGGAGAAGGAAGGCACCAGTCAGGTAAGTAAAACAGCCTCCAAATGATAATATGTCACACACTCTCCAGACCTCCAGAAATAGACATCCAAATGGTATCACCATACAAAAAGGTAAGAATGCTCCTTTGATGCTGCCAACATGTCAGAAAAATATAAAAGTAATTCAAAAACAATCACTGAGTTGGAAAAAGGATCACCCTCCTGAGTCAGTATTTTATTGAGCTGCCTTTTGGTTTAATTCAAGCCTTTAGTCTGTTGGGATTTGTCTCCACTATCTTTGCACATCTAGACTTTGCAATATTTGCCCGCTCTTCTTTGCAGAACTGCTCAAGTTCAGTTAAATTTGATGGTGACCATTTATGGGCTGCAGTCTTCAAGTCATTCCACAGATTTCCAACGGGGTTTAAGTCTGGGCTCTGACTAGGCCATGCATGGATATTCACCTTTTCTCCTTCAACCGCTCTGTGGGCTTTGGGTCATTGTCATGTTCTTCTTCCCATTGACAACTTTCTTGCAGAGGGCAGAATTTGATGATATTTTGCCCCATCCATTTTTCCTTCTATCCTGACAAGTGCTCCAGTCCCTGCTGCAGAGAAAGACCCCCATACCAGGATATTACCACCCCCATGCGTCACTGTAGGAATGGTGTTATTTGGATGGTGAGCTGTATTGGATTTATGCCAGACATATAATTTGTTGAGGCCAAGTAATTCAATTTTAGTCTCATCTGACTATAACACCTTTTTCCATGTGGCCTGAGAATCTTCGAGGTGCATTTTAGCAAAGCTCAGTGGTGACTGCATGTGGCCATTCTTGAGGAGTGGCTTTTTTTTTTGCAACCCTCCCATACAAGCCACGTTTGTGGAGAATTTGTGATATTGTTGTCTCATGCACACAATGACCACTCTTTAGTCATAAATTCCTGCAACTGCTTCAGAGTTGCAGTAGGCCTCTTGGTCGCCTCTCTGACCAGTTTCCTCCTGGCTCTTTCATCCAGTTTGAAGCGACGTCCTGATCCAGGGAGAGTCTGTGTTCTACCAAATACTTTCCACTTCTTAATAATCTACTTCACTGTGCTTCTAGACATTGATAAAGCCTTTGAATTTGTTTGTATCCATCTCCTGACTTGTGCCTGTCCACAACCTTATCCCGGAGATCCCGGTGACAGTGCCTTGCCACCCATAGTTAATGATCTGCTTCAGTCGCACTACCAGGGACTGAAATGCTCCAGGAAAGCTCTTTTCATGCTGAGTTTATCAAAATGACCACAGCTAATCACAGTTGAAAGTCAAATGACGTTGTGTGCCATTGAGAAGGTGATTAGATACATCTGATTGAGTTTACAAGTCATTTTTAGGAGGGGGGGGGGGTGATCCTTTTTCCAACTCAGTGATTCTGTTTTTGATTTTTTTTTCTCTGACATGTTGGTGTTATATCATTCACTTGGATGTTATAAGTTGCATTAAGCAAATACAGCTGGCTAAAACAAAAATTGTGTCTGTCTTCATTTCAGGCTGCATAGCAACAAAATGTGATTTTTTTTAAGGGGGGGAGGGGAGTGATTTTTTTCTATATCCACTGTAACTGTAAAAAACACACACAGGAGGGTGCAGACGCCTAGTGCTTTACCATAAACCTTTACTGACCAAAAAAAATGCACCAAAAACATACAAGTGTGCTGAAAAAGCAGGCATTGAATCTCATTATAATCTACTCCAGCACTGGGACGGTGTTCTATCAGAATAGCGCTACCTATCAGATTCTGCAACCAGAATTGACATTTGGATGAGAACAACTTACTGTGCGTGCGCCATGTGATCCAACATGGCCGCTATGCATTCTAATAGGTTTCCTAATGTGACAGAACACGAAGCAGGGGCGGACATCTTCTTACACCCACGCAAGTCTTGAATTTTACATTTATTTTAGCAGTAAACTCACCTTATATACTGAAATACACTATTTCACCGCGACTGAGTGAAATAGTCTATTTCACTACATAATCAGTTTGTCGCTGAGCAGTGCGGGGTGTACCAAGATGGCCATCGCCACCTTCTACCTGCAGGTTTCTCGCCATACTTACTAGAATACAATAATAATAGAAATGTAATACTGTGATTCAGTATATAAGGTGGGTTTACTCTTAAAATAAATGTGAAATTCAAGACTTGCCTGGGTGTAAGAAGATGTCCTCCCCTGCTTCATGTTCTGTCACATTAGGAAACCTATTGGAACGCAAAGCAGCCATGTTGGAATGCATGGCGCATGAGCAGTAAGTTGTTCTCGTCTGTACGTCATTTCCAGTTGCAGAATCTGATAGGTAGCGGTATTCTAATAGAACAATGGCATCATACAGTCCAAACAGACCCTCAATAAGATAGGCTTACGTGTTTTGGTTTTGGGGGATGCACACCCTTTCTCAGAGCCAAGAAATTCAAGACTATCATCCCCCTCTTTTATATACAAAATGTGGTGTAGTAATATTTCCAGGCATTGGGCCTGATGTGGATCTGCCATGGTCACCGGGAACACCAAGAGCACATTTAAGCTGATTGCCCAAGTGTGAGATCTGAGCCAAAGAACAGTCCGGCATCTTTGGTTTGTTTTGTTAATTTTTACGGGGATGGGAGAAGGGAATGAGTGGGATACTCCTCTAGCTCAACTAGGTACAAATTGGGACAACTTGAGAAAAATGCCTTTCAGCGCTGACTTGACGCCGGCTGTATGCCAACACACGCTTGCTGGCGCTTGAAATCACTGACTCGCTGCACTGTATTGAAACTTGACTTCTGACACTCTGGTTAGCTCAAAAGTCCTTGACTGTACTGAAGACTGACTTCTGACACTCTGGGTAGCTCAAAAGTCTCTGACACTGCTCCCTCCAGTCCTTCCTGACTGAGGTAGCCCTTTTAAAACTATTGCTGCTGCAACTCTCAACACTGTACACTGCACGCTGTACACTTCCACTGTACACTGAATACTTCAGGGCCCACTCACTGGCACCCCCTTTACTCTTCAGGGTCAACACTGGCACCCCCTTTCAGTTGCTCCTGCACCGGCTAGCTAGCTCCTGGATCCCCCTGACCTTCTCCGGAGTGGTCCCCTCTCACTAGGCAGACCCCCAGGAGCAGTTTGCAGTACTCACAACTGGGAATGCTTTCCTGAAACTCTACCCCTCTCAGCTCTGCTGGTCCTCAGCACAATGGATCCTCTCTGCAGCTCAGCCCTCTGTCCCCACAGGCAAGTCGCCTGGGATACCCGATTCCTCTGACAGGAGGAGAGGCAGCCGCACTCTTCCTCCTGGGACTCTGCTTCCCACCAAAGACGCTGCGTCATGTGCTCCCCTCAAACTTATACCCACTCCCAGAATGCTGTGAAGCAGAATTTGTATTTCTGGGGTACATACAAGCCTGGTTAAGCCATTGGCTGGGTTTCCTCCACTGCCCAATGAGGGCCCTCATTGAACACAGTGGGGAGACTCCCCAGTCTCAACAGCCACACCTGGGAACCATGACAGCCCAGCTGAAAATCATTGCCCTGCTGATAAGCAGACAAGGCCTACTACACTTTACCTAGCACCTACCTTGTAGGGTGCTACAGTGGTTATGTATTATTTTCGATATAAAAGAGGGGAATTATAGAGTTGAATTTCTCTGCTCTGAGGAAGTGGGTGTGTCCCCGAAACACGTAAGCCTTATTGAAGGACCATTAGAGCTTTATGATGCCGTCCCAGTGCTGCAGTGGATTATAATGAAATTCAATGCCTGTTTTTATGTGCATTTTTTGGTCAGTAAAAGTTTATGGTAATGCACTAGGCGTTTGTGCCCTCCTATGTATGTTTTTCACAGTCAAAAAAGAAGTATGTTTTTTTTGGGGGGATCATACTTACCTAGGTGGATGCAGCATCTGTCCAATGCTGCATCTGTCCACTGCGCCTCTAATACTGAGAAGAAAGTGGTCTAACACCGCAGATTGCTCGGCTCTCATAGCTCCCCGAGCAGAGAGTTGGTGACTGTCAATCAGCAGCTTTCTGCTCTGCCCCCTGAGAGGCTGAGGCGGGTGCCGGTCCAGGCATGTGGGCGGATTCCGACTCCATTTTTGCGATCTTGCCCGAGCCGGCTCTGTGATGCAGAATGAATGATCTGCACTCCTGTGATCCACAGAAGTACAGCCAAAGCTCGTTCTCCTTTAAGTGAAACAGCCTCTTCAACTCTCCCAAATACAAACTTGCAATTGGAAGGGGAGGGGCACCACTATAAGGTTGGATTTTTTTTTTCTTTTTTTATTCTCCTGAAGTTAGGTCTAAATTTTTCATACATGCTTCCACCCCGCCCTGCAGTCTTTGGTTCTATGACATCACAAATCCTCTTTATGTTCCACCAGTGGTGGGTAGGATCTGAATGATGCATGGATTGTGTTCAAGTAAAAAACATTGCGTCCAGATGATACAGGGGCGGGTCCATGACGGCCTGGGCTCACAGAAAGTGGGCTGAATGACTCTTGGTAGAAGAGGACTGGCACTGAATGCAGTCTGCAGTGGACAGCAGCAGATAGTAGGAGAGTATTGCAGCAAGAGGGTTCTTTCATACCCTACATGGCTATTTGTTTGTAAAATAAAGATCAAACTAGAGTCAGGCTTTAACCACTTGCCGACCGCCCGCTGCAGATATACTGCAGCAGGCTGGCTTGGCTGTGCGAACCGAGGTACCTAAACGTCGCTTTGCGGGAGCGCTCCTGGGGCAGCGGGGATGCCGATCCATGGGGCCGGTGGCCGCGATTGCCACCAGGCACCCTCGATCGCTCCCCGTGGAGAGAGCACTACGGTCTGCTGTTGTAAACACAGCAGACCATTGTTCTCTCTGGAATGAACACAGAGTGCCTGTGCTATTTAGGATCACAGGTCTATGTGTTGATTCTACAAGCCCATCCCCCCACAGTTAGTAAACATCCCCTAGGCTCACACTTAACCCTTTGATCGCCCCTGGGTTAACCCCTTCCCTGCCAGTGTCATTATTACAGTAACAGTGCATATTTCTAGCACTGAATACTGAAGTAATGTCACTGGTCCCCCCAAAAGTGTCAAAAATATCAGTTAGGCGTCCGATCTGTCCGCCGCAATGTCTCAGTCCCGCTAAAAATCACTGATCACCGCCATTACTAGTAAAAAAATAAATAAATAAAAATGATATCAATCTTTCCCCTAGTTTGTAGACGCAATAACTTTTGCTACTTTTGTAGCAGAATACAAATTGGCCTAAAATGATGAAAAAATTAGATTTTTTATTTTTTTTTATACTAGTAAAAATAAATAAATAAAAATGACATAAATCTTTCCCCTAGTTTGTTGACGCGATAACCTTTGCGCAAACCAATCGAAATACGCTTATTGGGATTTTTTTTTTACCAAAAATATGTAGCAGAATACCATTTGGCCTAAAATTATGAAATTTTTTTTTTTTTTAATACTAGTAAAAATAAATAAATAAAAATGACATAAATCTTTCCCCTAGTTTGTTGACGCGATAACTTTTACGCAAACCAATCAAAATACAGTAAACCCCCGCTCCATCGCGGTTCAGTTTTTGCGGTTCCGGTATATTGCGGTTTTATTTGTAATGTTATTTTACTATATAAATCATTAAAAATGAAATTTTTTTGTGTTTTCCATAGCTCTTGCTATGTCTCTCAGTATCTTTTATGTGTTTAAATGAGTTTCTATTGTTTTAAAAGTGTGTTTAAAGACCTTAAAATGCTTTTACACGTACAGTGACAGTAAAAAAAACATGCCTACAATGCATTTTAATAGGGTTTTTCTATTTAGCGGATTTTCACTTTGCGCGGCTGGGACTCCCCGCAATGGAGGGGGGTTTACTGTACACTTATTGGGATTTTTGTTTACCAAAAATATGCAGCAGAATACAAATTGGCCTAAAATTATGAAAAAATTAGATTTTTAAATTTTTTTTTTTTATCGGGATTGTTATATAGCAAAATTGTTTATAGTGCAAAAAATAAAAAACACAGAGGTGATCAAATACCACCAAAAGAAAGCTCTATCTGTGGGAAAAAAAAGGCATAATTTTTTTTTGGGTACAGCGTCGCACGACCGGGCAATTGTCCATTAACCACTTGCCGATCGCTCACTCGAGCTCAACTGTGTCAAAGTGGCTCGTTCCCATCCAGCGACGTAGACCTCTCTCGTCGCTGGACTCCTCCCCTTGTGGGCGGCGTATGCGCGCCGCTGGAGGCTCGCTCCCGCTGTATTCAGTCACAGCGGGAGTCGGGCCAGGGGAGGAGAGGCGGTGATCACCGCCGCTCTTCCCCGATCATCGGGGAATCGAGTCTGGAGATCCGCCCACTTGTGTAAACAGAGCGGGCAGATCTCCTAAGTGACAGACAGTGACAGATTGCCGGATTCAGCATCGCTGAACCTGCGATCTGTCCCTGTGTCACTCAGTCACCTCCCCCCACACACGTTAGTAAGCACCAGGCATACATTAACCCCTCCCTCTCCAATAAAATTAACCCTTTCCCTGCCAGTGTCATTTTTACAGTAACAGTGCATATATATAGCACCGATTACTGTAGTAATGTCACTGGTACCCCCAAAAGTGTCAAAAATGTCAGTCAAGGGTCCGATCTGTCCGCCGCAATGTCGCAGTCCCGCAAAAAAAATCGCAGATCGCCGCCATTACTCGTTAAAAAAAAAAAACATCAAAAATGACAGAAATCTTTCCCTTAGTTAGTAAACGCAATAACTTTTGCGCAAACCAATCAAAATACGCTTATTGTGATTTTTTTTTACCAAACATAGGTAGCAGAAAACAAATTGGCCAAAAATGTAAAAAAATTTTGATTTTAAATTTTTTTGGGGGGAATTTCATATAAAAAAAATGTGAAAAATATTGTTATTTTTTCAAAATTTACGCTCTCTTTTTGTTTATAGCGCAAAAAGTAAAAATCACGCAGGTGATCAAATACCACCAAAAGAAAGCTCTGTTTGTGGGAAAAAAAGGACGTAAATTTAGTTTGGGTACGGCGTCGCACGACCGCGCAATTGTCAGTTAAAGTCGCACAGTGCCAAATCGCAAAAAGTGGCCTGGACGTAAGACAGCAAAATCCTCCGGTGGTAAAGTGGTTAAAGTAACGCAGTGCCGTATCGCAAAAAATAGCCTGGTCATTCAGGGAGTAAAACCTTCCGGTCCAAAAGTGGTTGAGAGTTGCTCAGTGTAATGTAAACTGCTGCCGCATTTACTGTACAATAATAGCTGTTATAGATCTTTGCATTCTGTACTGTCAACTTTTTTTTTTTTTTCGTTCTTACTTTATCCAACATTTATAAAGAGCTTAGCTTATAAACAAACACCATTAAATAGATCTCACAACTCAACAAAAAAATCACATCTTTCCCCTGACTCAACAAAGCAGGTACACGGCAAGGAAAATGAGATTTGGGTAGCGAAGCATCTCATTCTTAGTTATAAGCAACTTTATCGCTGGATTAACATTCTATATCCTTGTCTGCTGCCACCCAGCACAACATCTGAATGAGCTAGCACCGCGTTCATTGTGTCGGCCATGGCTTCAATTACATTAGCAAGCGAAGTGAGAGAAATTACTGCGTTATCACGGGTGGAATAGAATGCGATTCTTATTGCTTTGTACTGTTGCATGCATTTGTATATTAATATATGCAATTACGTTTGCAATTGGCAATCGTGAGCACGCAGATTAGTTAGAGATGAGGAAACACTGGGGCAGGGTCACGTGCATGCCTCAAAACTTTCTGAGATAATATGGGAAAACTTTTTAACACAAAAGTACGGAGAACACACGTCCAATCGCATGATTGCATATGTGTTTTTCCCGCGTTCGGAAAGTGTGAAATCAGCCTAAAGCGTAACTTCACTCTCTCAATCAATATTGACTATTTTTAATCCTTCGAATTAGAAAAAAAGAAATATGAAAGTATATTATATTTACTTGTTTTAAACTTCATCTTTAATTTCTTCCGTTACTTCCCCTTTTCTGGTCTAGGCAAATGATACCATACATCCATACTTGCCAACTGTCCCGTTTTTGCCGGGACAGTACAGGCAAATAGGAGCCTGTCCCGGGTAATTTACATTGTCCCGGCAATGTACTTATTTACACTTTACACTTTATTTATAATTACATATTACATTTTTCTATGGTCACACCTGAGCTCATTTGACACTTAAGAATTGCAGGGAATTGTGATGAGAATTTTAAACTTTAGGCAGAAGTAGTGCAGCTGAATGGGAGAATTATTCCAACTCTGCTGCTTTGGCCTCAAGTTTAAAATTCCCTTTTCAATTTCCTGTAATTCTCTCTTTTATTGAGTAGACCCTATAATCTGATGATAAGTAGGTGGAGATTAATTATGTGGAGTGGGCGGAGCTTCAGGGAAGTGGGTGTGGTAAGTAATTGATAGCTGTGCTGCAAAGTGTCCCTGGAAATTTTTTTCAAATGTTGACAACTATGTACATCCCAGGAGTCTTCAGGAGGGGAGGAGGGGTTTAGCACCAGATGCGCGTGCGTGCAACAGATGTGCATGCGTGCACACGAATATGTACATGTGCGGATGCATATGAATATGAATTAGCCTGTGCCTATGCACAGGGTGCCGTACAGAAGAGCCATCTTGTCTGCTGGTGCGCCCTTCCTGACAACATAGTTACATTAGTCCAACTTGGATCAATGTAACTACTGGGTGGTGCTGTGCCCTGCCACAGTTATGACCCAGGATTCTTGATGTAGCCGGGATTAGACTACTACAATATATATGTATCTGCATGTTTGTCGTTGTTGTTGGAATTGCCAGTGTGCTCCTTTAAGGCTGCTTTCAGAAGGAGATCGGCCTCTCCCAGGAAGTGGAAGAACTGGATTGTGGGAGATATAGTTCTGTTCCTCGGAGCAGACTGTTATCTGGACTGCTTAGGGAACTGTACTCCCAGGGAGCAATGGGAAAGTGAAGGACCATGGGAGAGCCTATAAATCAATCTGCCTTACAGTGTGCACGTTCTATTGCTTCCGGGACCCAGTGAGTGCAGACCAGCCTGTTGAGTGCTTACAGACACTAGCGGTGGTTGAGGCCTGATACACGCGGCCCAGCCCGAGTGCGGAGCTAGTCCTCAGCGGAGCAGATGCTGATAGCTACACTGAGGTGGCTGACCCAGTATACCTAAAGAGGAAGCGAGTGGAGGCCAGACAGACTGACCGAGGTAGCAGAGAATCAATCACTCTCAGACGCAGGAGCGTGGGTAGGCGCATCGCCTGTGTTGCAGGATCATCACATTTGGACATCAGAGAACGAAACGGTGCCTGTGGGAAGTATAATCCTGACCGCAAGTATAATCCTTTTCCATCAACACACTGACTGCAGACAGTATTGCATACATCACTTCTTTGGAATTAACAAATATCACATTGTACAGTGATAAGAGCTCCAACTGCCGGTGAAGACTTAGCAAGGCCTTGCTAGGAGAAGGGGTTTAATACCTGTTACATCTTAACCACTTTAGCCCCGGAAGATTTTGCTGCTCAATGACCAGGCCACTTTTTCAACTTGGCACTGCAGGATTTTAACTCACAATTGCGTCGTCATGCAATGCTGTATCCAAACGAAATTTACATCCTTTTTTTTCCACAAACAGAGCTTTCTTTTAGTGGTATTTGATCACCTCTGCGCTTTTTATTTTTTGCTATATTAATAAAAAAACTGAAAATTTTGCGAAATATTGACATTTTCTACTTTGACTGTTAAAAAATATCCAATATATTCAATTTTTGTCATATATTTAGGCCAAAATGTATTTAGCTACATGTCTTTGACAAAAAAATTCTCAATGAGCGTATGTTTATACACTTTGAGACCGGAAGATTTTACCCCCTTCCTGACCAGGCAATATTTTGCGATTCGGCACTGCGTTATTTTAACGGACAATTACACGATCGTGCGACACTGTACCCAAACAAAGTTTACGTCCTTTTTTCCCCACAAATAGAGGTTTTTTTTGGTGTTTTTTTTTGTATCACCTGGGCGATTTTTAATTTTTGAAAAAAACGACAATTTTGAAAAAAAAAAAACAATATTTTTCACATTCTGATATATAACATTCCCAAAAAAAATGTAAACATCAACATTTTTTTAACATTTTAGGCCAATTTGTTTTCTGCTACATATTTTTGGTAAAAAAAAATCGCAATAAGCGTAGTTTGATCGGTTTGCACAAAAGTTATTACATTTACTAACTACGGGAAAGATTTATGTCATTTTTATTGTTTTTTTTTTTTTTTTTTACTAGTAATGGTGGCGATCTGAAATTTTTTGCGGGACTGCGACATTGTGGCGGACATATCGGACCCCTAACTGACATTTTTGACACTTTTGGGGGGACCAGTGACATTACTACAGTAATCAGTGCTATAAATATGCACTGTTACTGTAATAATGATACTGGCAGGGAAGGGGTTAACACTGTTGGTGATCAAGGGGTTAAATGTATGCCTCATGCTTACTGACGTGTGTGTGTGTGTGTGGGGGGGGGGGGGGGTCCTGTGACACAGACAGAGATCGCAGGTTCAGCTATGCTGAATCCTGTGATCTCTCCCTGTCTGTCACAGAGAAGATCCGACTGCTTTGTTTACACAAGCAGGCGGATCTTCTCACACTTTCCCCCGACGATCGGGGAAGAGAGGCGGCAATCGCCGCCTTTCCTCCTCTGGCCCGACTTCCACCTTCCAGTACCACCCCTTTTAGAGAATACAGAAACAAGTAATTTGTATGGAATTTGATAGTGATAATAAGAAAAGCAATAAAATAGATCCCCTGCAGTCAACAACAATAGACCTCCCCCTTCAACAATAGCCCTCCCCCATCAACAATAGCCTTCCCCTATCAATAATAAATGTGCAGCACCGATAGATCTGTCCAGCAACTACAGAGCCACCACAAAAAATATCCACACTCCAGCAACAATATACCCCACAAGCAACAATAGATCTCCCAACAGCCAGCAACAGTAGACTCCTCCCTCAACAGTAGACCCCCCCAGCAACAATAAACCCCCTCCAGAAACAATAGATCCCCCGCTATCAACAATAATCCTCTACAGCAACATTAGACCCCTCACAACAATAGATCCCTCCAGTGACCATGGATCCCCAGCAGCCAGCATCAAAAGACACTCCAGCACACTCTAGTTCCCCTTGCCATTACATACATTCAGTGCTGGAGGTGCCAGAACTGCGTTCCCGCTGAAAAGAAGCCCTGGAGTTGTATATGAAGACTGTCTGTAGGAGGCAAACAAAGGACCTAAAAGGTAAGGCTAAAGTAGGAGGGCTACCTGTATAAGCCTGGAGGCTGCATGTGTATTTCTTTGGATGGAAATGCTGAAAACCCCTGTTAGAGCAAGCAAACAGCAATTCTTCTTTTTTGTAGGAATTTTTAACGGCAACCAACATATACCACCAAATGGTTTTGTATAAAAAGTATACATTTTTATTTATCACAGTTTAAAAGATACCTCCATGAGGCTCGGACTTAAGACCGGAAGGATTTGCCCCCTTAATGACCAGGCCCTATTTTGCGATTCGGCACTGTGTTACTTTAACGGACAATTGCGCGGTCGTGCAACGCTGTACCCAAACTAAATTTACGTACTTTTTTCCCCACAAATAGAGCTTTCTTTTGGTGGTATTTGATCACCTGGGCGATTTTTTTGCGCTATAAACAAAAAAGAGCGAGAATTTTGAAAAAAATATATTTTTCACATTCTGCTATATAACATTCCCCCCCCCCCCCCGCGCAATAAGCGTATTTTGATTGGTTTACAAGTTTGCACAAAAGTTATCGCGTCTACTAACTACGGGAAAGATTTATGTCATTTTTATTGTTTTTTTTTTTTTTTACTAGTAATGGCGGCGATCTGCGATTTTTTTGTGGGACTGCGACATTGCGGCTGACAGATCGGACCCCTGACTGACATTTTTGACACTTTTGGGGGGGACCAGTGACATTACTACAGTAATCAGTGCTAAAAATATGCACTGTTACTGTAATAATGACACTGGCAGGGAAGGGGGTTAACATTGTGGGAGATCAAGGGGTTAAATGTGTACCTAGGGGCGTGCTTCTAAATGTGGGAGGCGTGGCTTGTGAAATGATCATAGAGACCTGTGATCCTATACAAAAGGATCACATGGGCTCTTTAATCATTGCAGGGAGAAGAACGGTCAGCTGTGTTTACAACAGCTGACCGTTCTTCTCTTTCAGTGGGGAAAGATCGCGGGTGTCAGGCGGCAATCGGAGCCACCTGCTCCGTGCATCGGATTCCCCGTTGATGAGCAGGGGCGGGAGCACGCTGCCGGTGGCGCGCGCTTGCCCCCTAGCTGCCTGCGCACGACAGACGTATACCTACGGTGGTTTGCGCAGGAGCGGCTACCTGCCGCAGTATAACTGCGGTGGGCGGTCGTAAAGTAGTTTAAAAAAATGATCACCAAAAAATGCAAACAATGCAAGAAGAAAAGACTGCTGCCACTTGAGGAAACAGAGTGTGTCCACCTCTTTAGATCACTCCGTCTTCACAGTTATGCTAGGCTGAGCTAACGAATCATGCAGTAAAATGGTTTCTTGAGTGTAGTTAAGGTAATGGGAGATTTTATTCAAAAAAACCACATCCAGCAGCGAGAACACTTTGACAAGTTTCGTACTACGTTACTTATTCATAAGGCTATGATGTGGTGGCTGCATTGGTTTTTTAAGTCTTTTGTCAAGTTTTGTCACCTGTTGATCCAGCCAGTATCTTCAGACAGGAGAGAGCATAATAAAAAAAGGAGAAGGTGCACAGATATTATGCAATAAACACACTTTATTGAAACATAATAACACAGCTGTAATGCACTCACATGTCACCCCTGTGATTGCTCATCCCCCCGCATGCTGGCTATATACAAGTGTTCTTTCCATTGATGACATGGGAGTGCAATACTACTGTGTTTTTATGTTTCAATTTTCTGTTTTTATGTTTCAATAAAGTGTGTTTATTGCACCAGATCTGTGCACTCTTCTTTCTTCTTTTGTTCTGAGGAAACATCTTTGTGCCGATAAAGAAAACTGTAATAGGGACTTGGAATTAAAGATGGTTTATCAACATTAGCACTGAAATTGCTCAGAGGAATACACACATATATACAACTGCTCAAAAAAAAGGAACACTTTGAAAACACATCAGATCTCAATGGGGAAAAATATCATGCTGGATATCTATACTGGTATGGACTGGGTAATGTGTTAGGATCTATACTGGTATGGACTGGGTAATGTGTTAGGATCTATACTGGTATGGACTGGGTAATGTGTTAGGATCTATACTGGTATGGACTGGGTAATGTGTTAGGATCTATACTGGTATGGACTGGGTAATGTGTTAGAATCTATACTGATATGGACTGGATAATGTGTTAGGATCTATACTGGTATGGACTGGGTAGTGTGTTAGTAACTATACTGGTATGGAATGGGTAATGTGTTAGGATCTATACTGGTATGGACTGGGTAATGTGTTAGGATCTATACTGGTATGGACTGGATAATGTGTTAGGATCTATACTGGTATGGACTGGGTAATGTGTTAGGATCTATACTGATATGGACTGGATAATGTGTTAGGATCTATACTGGTATGGACTGGGTAATGTGTTAGTAACTATACTGGTATGGAATGGGTAATGTGTTAGGATCTATACTGATATGGACTGGATAATGTGTTAGGATCTATACTGGTATGGACTGGGTAATGTGTTGGGATCTATACTGATATGGACTGGATAATGTGTTAGGATCTATACTGGTATGGACTGGGTAATGTGTTAGGATCTATACTGGTATGGACTGGGTAATGTTTTAGGATCCATACTGATATGGACTGGGTAATGTGTTAGGATCTATACACGTATGGACTGGGTGATGTGTTAGAAAGGAAAGGATGCCACATAGTTTAATGAAAATGAAAATGATCAACCTCCAGAGGGCTGAATTTATAGACACCCCTAAATTAAAAGTGAAAAAATGATGCAGCAGGCTAGTCCATTTTTTTTAAACTTCATTGCAGCAACTCAAAATGGTACTCAGTAGTTTGCATGGCCCCCATGTGTGTGTATGCATGCCTGGCAACGTCAGGGCATGCTCCTAATGAGATGACGGATGGTGTCCTGGAGTATTTCTTCCCAGATCTAGACCCGGGCATCACTGAGCTCCTGAACAGACTGAGGTGCAATCTGGCGGCGTCAGATGGACCAAAACATAATTTCCCAAAGGCAGGGCCGGTGCTAGACTCTTTAGCACCCTAGGCAAGACCAGCTACTTGCGTCATGCTCGAGGAGTTGGACTGCTCATGCAAACTCCATAGGGTCCAGGTATCGCCTCATGCTACCAGTAGTGACACTGACCCTAGCCAAATGCAAAGCTAGTAAAAAACAGTCAGAAAAGATGAGTAGGGAAAAAAGTCAATAACCTCCATCTGTAAAACCATTCCTGTTTTGGAGGTTGTCTAAATGTTGCCCATCTAGTGCACCTGTTGGTAATTTTGTTAACACCAAAGCAGTTGAAACTAATTACAGCCCCCTCTGCTACTTAACTGACCAGATCAATATCCCAGGAGTTTAATTGACTTGATGCTATATTCTGATTAAAAAGTGTTCCTTTATTTTTTTTTGAGAAGTGTATATATATATATATATATGTGATATAAAATGTAGGCAAAATGGATTAGCCTGCTGCATAATTTCTTCACTTTGATTTTCGGGGTGTCTTTGAATTCAGCCCTCTGTAGGGTGATCATTTTCATTTCATTACCCAGTCCATACCAGTATAGATCCTAACACATTACCCAGTCCATACCAGTATAGATATCCAGCATGAGATTTTTCCTCATTGAGATCTGATCTGTTTTCAAAGTGTTCCTTTAATATTTTTTGAGCAGTGCACACACACATATATATCTATATCTATAGATATAGATATATTGTATATGTATGTATATTTGTATCTATATTGTGGATTTTATGCGTTTTTTTTTTTTTTTTTTTTCCTTTTTTCCTTTTAGGGCTCGTTTACACTTGCTTCAAAATGTGGCATTGGACACGTTTTTTCAAACTACTCTGAGTGGCAATCAAAGTGCCTGTCACTAAATAAAATGGTTACCTTACAGTCCTGTTCACATGTTGTGTTTGCTTTGCTTCCAAAATTATACCCCGTGCCGCTTTCTTGGTGCTTCAAAGCACCTCCAAAGCTTCCATAGACATCTATGACAAAGCTCGCTCAGAGCATCTGAAGCTTTTGAGGGGCTTTTATTCACCGCTAGTTTTTTTTTTTTTTTTGGAGGTATTGCAGGTATGAGATATCCCAGGATGCACTGGGAAACCAACAAGCGAATCAGAAAGACGTCATCAGCAGTCACTTATGGTTTATGTCAAGAAAGAACACTAAACAAATGCTCCAGTGTAAAAAAATAGAAAACTGTTGTGTTAATGGGAAATGTAGTAGCTGGATTTAAAGCATATGCACACAGTCTTGAGTTAAAGGAAGTTCCACAAAAAGAAAGATGCTAAGTTTATTAAAGTAATCAAATAGATCTTACATGGTGCTGAGCAGTAATTCCCGGCAGTGATGGAAAGTTAGCAGGCTCAGAGCAGATGTAGTGTGCCGATCTCCAGTCAAACATCCAGCAAGAACAAGGAGATAAATGGTTGCCAGCCATGATGGGGAAGTGCCAGAGGACTTTAGCCAGGGATTGATGTCACCAAAAACCTGGAAGTCCTGAAGGGACACTAGGGAACAGTACACTAAGCTGGTTATCAGGACTTCCAGGACCAGGACTTCCAGTTCATGTGTATATATATTCTAGGAATGTCTGGTGCAGATGTCACATCTGGTGTGCAGCGTAGGGCAGCAGGAAGGTTAGCGGGGTCCGCAATGGAGTGGAGCAACTAGCAGATGGCACACATGGTGTGCAACATGGGCACGCTGTAGCAGAAGATAAGCAGGGACTAGAGAGAGAGGACAGAAGCAGAGGATCAGCAGAGCTGGGGGAATGGAGCAGGGGAAACTAGCAGATGTCACACATGGTGAACAGTGTGGGAGCAATATAGCGGGAGGTGAGCGGGGACCGGAGAGAGAGAGGAGGATCAGCAAACCAGAGGAACAGCATAGCTGGGGGTTACTACTGGGCGTGGGATCAGCAAAGCTGGGGTATTACTGAGTGGGGCATCAGCAGAGCTAGGGATACTATGAGCAGGGGATCTGTTAAACAAGGTTACTAATAAGCTGGAGATCTGCTGAAGGAGTATACTAAAAAGCTGGGGATCTGCTAAATGAGGGTACTAATAAGCTGGGGATGTGCTGAACAGGGGTACTACTGAGCTGGGAATTTGCTGAGTGGGAGTACTACTGAGCCAGGGTTCTACTGGGCCCCTTTAAAACAAATAGAAAATCGACACACACAGGGCATTTGCCAATCTTCATTAAAGCTTCAAAAAAGCATCACCGAAGCATGGCCAAAGCATCACTGAAGCATCACAGAAGTATCAAAAAATGATGTTGCATAGGTAAGCGCTTCAATGTGTGCGAAAGTCGAAGCAAGTGTAAATGAGCCCTTACTGTTTCGAGACAGAGAATGCTGGCCTGTGTGCAGGAGTGTTGTGGAGACATGTTGGGTGGGAGGTTGTCTTTGGGTTTGTTTGTTTCCAAGCAGTTAGAAGATGAAAAGTCACCATGTGGCCAGGCTTGCCTTAACCCAGCGTAGCATGGTCTTGCTGGCTGTGCTCCCCACTGGGGTTGTTGGGCATTCCTCCACTTTGGATATGAGGTCTGATGGGAATATACTTAATGCTCCATGTGAGTAGGAGGCCTGACAGAAAGTGTTCCTGAAGACATCCGAGTCATGATGTGAGACTTTTGCACATTGAAACAAAGTACAGCATTAATGCTGTGAAGATTTACAAAAAGATTAACATTTGTAGCGCAGACCCAAAACCGGTCTTGCTGTTCTGTCCCAGGTTCTATTCGTTATTGGGTGCACGACATTCAGCCACACAGCACTTTTCCAACTGTCTCTTTTTGAAGTTTAATGCAGGTTAAACTTGGTTGGGGTGCAGCGAGAGCCTTAAAATACTCCAAATTTAGTGTAACTAGAGACACTTTCTGATAATAGCTAAACTCTTCATGGTAAACCCCCTTTGTGTTCAGTAGTAATGGACATACAACTCAGGGGGCTCCAACTATGGAAGCAGTAAGCCAGCACTTCTGGAACAGTCTCTTCATGAGTTTAACAGCAGTCGCTAGGATCTCTTTCTCTCTCAGGCCTCTACTTACTGTGTTCCTGTGTACATGGATGCCACCTTCCATTACCAGCCAGACCCTATACCGTAAGCCTTCAGGCCAGTTCCTCAGTAGACTTTTCTCTAAACCAGGGGTCTTCAAACTATGGCCCTCCAATTGTTCAGGAACTACAATTCCCATCATGCCTAGTCATGTCTGTGAATGTCAGAGTTTTCCAATGCCTCATGGGATGTGTAGTTCCGCAACAGCTGGAGGGCCGTAGTTTGAGGATCCCTGCTCCAAACTGTTCCCAGCAGCTCCAAAAATACCCCCCCCCCCCAGCTCTCCCTGCGCTGGGACCTTGATAAAACACTTACAGTCTTCAGCCAAATTTTCTAGAAAGGCAGCATCCCTTCAGGCTGGGTCTCTTCTCCTCCAGGACAAGGACCTTGCTGTTCCAGACCCGACTATTCATACACACCTCAGCCCCCTACTGATCACTCTCTCATCCAGGGATTGGCTGAGACTGTATGAATCTACAGGTCCAGGATCTGCCTCTCCCAACCCACTATATTCCAGAACTTACTAGAAAACAGGGGGGAGTAGTTGAGCCTGCAACTAGCAGAACCTAGAACAGCCAAAAGCAATCAAACCTTACTCCCTTGACTGCAGAGGAGCCAAAAACTAAATTTGCCTTATTCCTACTAGGAGTCCAACTAGGAGGGTACTACACATTAATCAGTTGTGTGGGAATTGGTCACTCCTACATATCATAACAGCTAACCTAGCCTGGGGGGGGGGGGGCTAATGTGAGTACTGAAGAAGAAGAGGACTGACGATACCTGCAGAAGTGGTTGGGACCCATATAAAAGAGCAGTAAGGGCAGGAGGTCCACACACATAGACAGAGAAGATGGGCAGCACCTATTCCAAGGCCTAATGAGAAGCTAAGCCAAAACAGGACTGTAGAGAAAGGCATATTAAGGAAAGAACCACATGATGTCACCACCCTGCATCTCCACCTTGTCCAATCAGAGAATGATTTGCATTCATTCAGAAAATACAAAGCGTTCTCTGAATGGTGCCCATGCTGAGCAGCCAACCTCCTGTGTTCAGAATGAACCAAGGCAGCTGCCCAAAGCAGAATCCGAAAAAAACCCCGAAAGAAAATGGAGATCACTGGAGTAGTGGTGTCTGCTTCAGTGATTTCCAGCTTACAATAGGGCATTGGCAAGGTATGGTAAATACATAGCTACATTGGTCCAAGCAAAAATGTATAAAATATCAATATCTGGAATTCCTCTTTAAGACTGAACTGCAATGTACTAAAACTCACATACAATGTAGGGTACCATGCTTTGCAGTAACAGGATTTGGAGTGAGATCTGGTGAATGTCAGCATTGTGCTGCTCATTGTTCTTGTTGGAGAGGAAACTGTATCTAGGATCTGCAGTGCAAAGAACTCCCTGCTTCTGCTTAATCCAGTCTTTGGATCTGTTCTTCCTCCTCCTATCCTTTGCTGCTTCTTGATCCTTACCCCACCATTACCCCAATAGACATCAGGGGGCAACTCTGACATGAGGAAGAAAAGCCCTGCCTCTACCAAGAAGGCCACTTCCACACAAAGATACACGAGAGCAGCCTTTCTCAACCCTTGAAACAATTTTGGGGTCTCAGGGAACTCATGCTAATAATTATAGTTAGAGCCCATGGTACATTGGTGTGAACATGGGAGTGGTTTGCAGCCTGTCACTTCACCTGCCACGCACATATTTATTTTTTAATCTTTATTTGTATTTCTTTTGCTGACCACATGAGCTCAATTTATTATTGTGAAAATATTTTTATTATAATGGAAAAAATATTTTTTGAAATCTTTATTTGTAGATGTTAAAAAATACATTTCTTTCCATAAAATTATATTTTTTAAAATATATATAATAATAATACATTGAGCTCATGTGATGAGCCAAACAGATACAAATACATATGAAACAATATCTTTTAAAATATGTATGTAAAGAATGTAAAAATGTTAATATTATTATTGAAAAAAATATATTTTTGGAAATATCTGAATCCTTATGGGGGTCTACTACCTGGTGGTCTGCCAGGGGTCATGATGCCAAGATGACAAGCCAGTACAACCTGCACTGCCACCTTCCCACCACCAGAGGGTGCCTGCTACCCTTCTCCTAGCACCACCACTCCCTTCCCTCTCTGTGGTTACATCACTCAGCCAATGTATATATACTTTAGAATTTTAATTTGTATCTGTTTGGCTGATCACATGAGCTCAATTTATTATTACTATAATTATTAGAAAAATATATTTTTATGGAAAATATACTTTTTAACATCTACAAATAAATTATTTTATTAATAATAATAATAATAATAATAATATTAATATAATAATAAATTGAGCTCACGTGGTCAGTCGAATAGATACAAATAAATATGAAAAAAACATTTATTTCAAAAATAATAACATTTTTTTTTTCAAATTATAATATGTGTATTTTTTCTATATTAATTAAAATTATTTTTTTTTCCAAAACAATAAATTGAGCTCATGTGGTCAGCCAAACAGATACAAATAAAGATTCTTATATATATATATATATATATATATATATATATATATATATATATATACAGTATATATATATATATATATATATGTAGCAGGTTTTCTAGGCCTTGAGCCTAAGGTGGGTCTGCCATTGTTATCGGTAACACTCTCAGCCCATTTGAGCTGTAAACCCAAGTGTGAGAACTGAGACAATAACCATTCTGGCATCTTTGGTTTGTTTTTTTTTTTTGTATATTGGGGATGGGAGAAGGGAATGAGTGGAATACTCCTCTGGCTCAACTAGGTACAATTTTGGGACTCTTCTAGAACAATGCCTGTTAGCGCTGTCTTGACGCTAGCCAACGCTTCCTAACGCTTGAATAAACTGTATAATTGAAAACTGTGCTGGAACCTTGACTTTAATTCAGAAGATCCAGGACTGTAGAATACTTGACTTCTGACACTGCTTTGCTCAAAAGTCACTGAACAGCTCCCTCCAGCCCTGTACTCGCTTGAGGTAGCTCTCTGTAAATTCCTGTGCTGCTGCAACTCTCAACCTGTACACTCCACACGGTACACTGACTCTTCCGGGCCCAAACTGCAGGCGCCCCCTTTAACACTTTCAGGGTCCTCAACCTAGGTACCCCCTCTAATACTTCAGGGTCGTCCGTTACTGCTAGCTGACTCTTGGATCCCAGAACCTTCTCCGGAGTGGTCCCCTCTGACACTAGGCGGACCCTCAGGGGCAATCCACAGTATTCACGACCTGTGTAGGCTTTCCTGGAACTGGACCCTTCTCTCTCTCCGCTGGTTCTCGGCACACCGGATCCCCTTCAGCTCAACTCAGCACCCTCTGGATCCTCAGGCAGCACCCAGAGACAGCCACTTCCTCTGACAGGAGGAGAGACAGCCGTACTCTCCCTTCCGGGACTCTGCTTCCCGCCAAAGACGCTGAGTCATTGTAACGCTCCTGCGTTTTATGTATGATGTGGATTTTCAGCTGCAGAAATATTCCACTTCAGTAGTCATGTAGAGAAACGCTGAGACACCAATCCCAACTCTCAATGACTCATCATGTGTGGATGATCTCAATTCAGCAAGTAAATACACACACTCAATAAGATGTTTCCTAGAGTGACTTATGTATATAGTAACACAGTGATGATAGGCTGAAGAGACAGGTTGGGTAGAGATGGTAGATGACAGACACTTGAAAGGAAATGTTCTTGAAAGTAAGATAGTAGCAGATGGGATGCAGATAGGTTTAGCAATCATGTATGGTAGCAGATGACAGAGTAGCAGGTGGACATACAAGAGAGATCAACCCAGTGCAAGAACAGGTGGTAGTAGGCTCAAGAGCTAGCAATCTTAGATAATGCAGATGTAGTAATAGTCCTTAGTATGCAGAGCTAGATAGTGTAAGCTTTAGTATGAAAGTTATAGAGGTTTCCCCTGTGGGGTACTTATCACTAATAGCAATGTAGCAGAGGAGAGGTTCGGCAAGAGCGGATGATCCGGTAGCGGGATACAGGGATCAGCGCAGCGTGGTTCCGACAGCGAGGTATGCTTGCAAGCATGAGAGCTTCAAGACAGGTTAGCATCAAGGCACAAAGCAGTTTGAACGAACACATGTGAGTGAGAGCCGGCGATCGAAATAGCCATCCAGTCCGGCGCTCAGTGATGACAGCATCAGTCTTAAAGGTGTATGCGCACCTTACCAAAAGAGAATGGTGGGGCGCATACACTTATGAAAGAGTAATTAGGGTACCCAAAGGTACCAGAACATTACAGTACCCCCCCTTAAGGCCGGCTCCTGAAGGCCTCTGGAGCTGGTTTGTCTGGGTACTTCACATGAAAATTGCGGATTAATCTAGAGGCATGTATGTCAGAGGTGTTTAGCCAGGTGTCGTCTTGGGGCCCATAGTTCTTCCATCGAACCAAGTACTGAAGTCTTCCTCTGTGGATACGAAAATCCAGAATCTCTTTTATCTCATATTCTTCTCCACCTTCAACTTGTACAGGAGGAGGAGGTGGGATAGTAGGCCTTATTCCTTGGTCAGGAACATGGGGCTTCAGTAGCGACACATGGAAAATGGGATGTATTTTGAGGTCTATTGGCAATGTAAGCTGTACTGCAGCTTTTCCAATAAGTTTCTTGATTGGGAAAGGTCCCAAGAACAGAGGTCCAAGCTTTTTGCTAGGGATTTTCAGTCTTAAATTTTTTGTTGAGAGCCAAACGAGGTCCCCGATAGCGTACTGAGGAGAAGGTCTTCTGCGAAGATCATAGTACTTCTTTTGTTGATTATGAGCATGTGCAATGGTAGTATTAAGCAAACCCAGAGAGTCCTTTATTTGGGTAAGATAGTCTGAAGCTACTGGGTTATTTGAAGGAAGGATGCGTGGTGGAAGAATAGAGGGATGAAACCCATAGTTCAAGTAGAACGGACTCTGCTTGGTCGTACTGTGGGTTGCGTTGTTGTAGGCAAATTCTGCCAAAGGGAGAAGATCCACCCAATCATCCTGTTGGTAAGAAGTGTAACAACGTAAATATTGCTCGATGCATTGGTTGACTCTTTCAGTCTGTCCGTTGGTCTGCGGATGGTAAGGAGAAGTGAGCTTCCGCTCGATCCGTAGTATGTGACATAGTTCTTGCCAGAACTTGGAAATAAATTGTGATCCACGGTCAGACAGAAGAGTTTTTGGGATACCATGTAACTTAAAGACATGTTTCATCAGGAGTTCTGCCGTTTGTTTGGACGAAGGTAGTCTGCGAATAGCAATGAAATGTGCCATTTTTGTCAGATGGTCCACTGACACTAAGATGGTATTAAATCCTTTGGAAGGAGGCAATTCCACTATAAAGTCCAAGGACACAACTTCCCATGGAGTTTGGGGTATTGGTAGACTGCATAGTAGACCGGATGGTCTCGTAGTGTCAATTTTGGACCTGGCACAGACATTGCATGAAGAGACAAATTTTTGTATAGATGTTTTCATGTCAGGCCACCAGAATTGCCTGGTAATCAGATTAAGAGTCTTTATCATACCCATATGTCCTGCCATAGGCACATCATGCAATAATTCCAAGATCTTGGTGCTTATGGTAGGTGGTATGTAAAGTTTGTCGTTGTAGTAGAGGAAGCCTTCTGCATCAGTATTTAGTTGTGGTGGGGGTGAATCCAAACTTATACCATGCAAAACCTCTTCCTTCAAGGAACGGACAACTCCAATAATGCGTTTGTGAGGTATTATAGGAACGGAAGGGATTTCGAAGTAGTTTTCTTCAGTTAGTCGTGATAGTGCATCCGCCTTTTTGTTCTTATCTGCAGGTGTGTAGGTCACTAGGAAGTTAAACCTTAGAAAGAATAGTGACCATCGTACCTGTCGGTGCGAGAGAGTTTTGTTAGTCTGAAGATATTGGAGATTTTTATGGTCCGTGTATATAAGTATTGGTAATTGGGTGCCTTCGAGTAGATGTCGCCAATTCTCCAGAGCCAATTTTATAGCAAGCAGTTCCTTTTCACCCACGGGGTAATTTATCTCTGGACTGCTTAGGGATTTAGAAAAAAAGGCGACTGGATGAAGTGGTGAAGTGTGAGTTGGTCGTTGGGAGAGTATTGCTCCTACTGCCATGTTTGACGCATCTACTTCCAGAATGTATTGGAGGGATGGGTCTGGATGGCGTAGTATGGGAGCAGAAGTAAACCTTGTCTTTAACAGGTGAAAAGCTTTATTTGCTTCATCTGACCATTTGAATGGTTTTTTAATGCTAGTGAGCTGTGTGAGGGGTCTCACAATGGCAGAGAAGTTTCTAATGAACTTCCTGTAGAAATTCGAAAATCCAAGGAATCGCTGTAGCGCCTTGCGTGTGGTTGGTGTAGGCCAATCCTGAATGCAGGATATCTTACTCATGTCCATCTCGATTCCTGTTTTGGATATGATGTAGCCTAGAAACAGTACCTCTTCTTTATGAAACAAGCATTTTTTCAGTTTCACATAAAGGTTGTGTGCAAGCAATCTCGATAATACTAGTCTTACATGTCTTATGTGTTCAGACAGGGATCGTGAATATATAAGTATATCGTCAAGATATACCACAACACGGACATCTAGTAAGTCTCTGAAAATATCGTTTATAAATCGTTGAAAAACTGCAGGGGCGTTGCATAGCCCGAATGGCATTACAAGATATTCGAACAATCCGTATCTGGTTCTGAATGCAGTCTTCCACTCGTGTCCATCACGGATTCGAATGAGATTGTATGCTCCTTTCAGGTCCAATTTTGAAAAATAGGTAGCTCCACGCACCTGCTCAATGAGCTCAGGGATAAGAGGTAGAGGATAGCGATCTTTTATTATAATAGCATTCAATTGCCTATAGTCGATGATAGGCCTGAGACTTGAGTCCTTATTGCGGACAAAAAAGAGTCCTGCTGCTGTGGAAGAAGTGGAAGGTCTAATAAAACCTTTTTCCAAATTCTCATCCAAATAGTCTTTGAGATGGGAAAGTTCATCCTGTGAAAGAGGATAAACATGACCGAACGGCAATTTGCTATTTGGGAGTAGATCAATGCTACAATCATAGTCTCGATGGGGAGGTAGTGCTTGAGCATTTTTCTCAAGAAAAACCTCAGAGAGATCCTGATAACATAGTGGTGCAATCTCATCTGTCACCACAGACAGGATCTTCCCAAAAGACGGGAGGTTACACATACCCTCGCAATAGCAAGAGAGGAAGGTCAGGGTCCGTTCCTTCCAATCTATGGTTGGTTGATGTGTGTGCAACCAGGGAAGTCCCAAAACAATGGGAAAGTGGGGTGAAGGTATTAGATCGAAGGTAGTGGTCTCCATATGAGACCCGTTAGTAGTGACTAGGAGTGCTTGTGTCTGATCAGTGATCGGACCAGAGGATAAAGGAACACCGTTAATAAGACTCACTGAGACAGGTTTAAGTTTAGAAATAATAGGAACTTTATTTAAAGCAGCAAAACGTATGTCAATATAATTTCCACAAGATCCTGTGTCAATCATGGCCTTAGTAGTAATCCTGTTCTGGTCCCACTGTAATGTTAAGCAAACAGAAAGGTAAGGGTTAGTGATTGAAGTTGTCAATCCCCCTAGGAGGACATGTGAACACTCACCCTTCTTTTTGTAGACTAGGGGACAGACGTTTATCTTGTGATCCGGGGATGCACAGTACAAGCAGAGATTACCAGATCGTCTTCTGGCTCTTTCCATAGTTGATAGAGGTGGGCGTATGGTTCCTACCTCCATAGGAACGGGGTCAACGGCCGAGATCCGAGAAGAACTGGATAATGGCATTCCCATTTTCTCAGCCTTTCTTTCTCGTAGTCTTCTATCTATGGTGATACTGAGTTGTATCAATGCATCCAGGGTTTTTGGCAGATCCGCTTGGGCGAGCTCGTCTTTAACGGCCTCTGATAGGCCAAGCCTAAATTGGGATTTCAGAGATGCATCATTCCATTCTGAATCAAGGGTCCATCTCTTGAATTCTGCGACAAAGTCTTCTACAGGTCTCCCACCTTGTTTCAAGGATCTTAATTGAAGATCGGCAGTACTCTGCCTATTGGGATCATCATATAGGCTAGTGAGTTCTGCTAGGAACAAGGCATAGGAGTTGAGAAGCTGGTCGTTTTTCTCAAAAAGAGAGTCTGCCCAGGCCCGAGGATCGCCTGTTAGGTAAGAAATAATAGTACAAACCTTAATGTGATCAGTAAGGTAGGTACGGGGTTTTAGCAAGAAAAGTAACTCACATGCGTTTTTAAATTCGCGAAATTTTTTGCAATCGCCTGTAAATACCAAAGGAGGATTTATTTTGGGTTCAGGGGACTGAGCAGTGGTAAGTTGTGTCAGTCTAATTACCTGCTGCGATAGAGCCTGATTGTCTTCTTTTAATTCAGCAAGTGCGTGTATTAACGCAGGTACTTGCTGTTTTAATTGTGTCATCTGAGTGGTTATTTCTGCTGAATCCATTTGTGATTCGTTCAATCTGTAACGCTCCTGCGTTTTATGTATGATGTGGATTTTCAGCTGCAGAAATATTCCACTTCAGTAGTCATGTAGAGAAACGCTGAGACACCAATCCCAACTCTCAATGACTCATCATGTGTGGATGATCTCAATTCAGCAAGTAAATACACACACTCAATAAGATGTTTCCTAGAGTGACTTATGTATATAGTAACACAGTGATGATAGGCTGAAGAGACAGGTTGGGTAGAGATGGTAGATGACAGACACTTGAAAGGAAATGTTCTTGAAAGTAAGATAGTAGCAGATGGGATGCAGATAGGTTTAGCAATCATGTATGGTAGCAGATGACAGAGTAGCAGGTGGACATACAAGAGAGATCAACCCAGTGCAAGAACAGGTGGTAGTAGGCTCAAGAGCTAGCAATCTTAGATAATGCAGATGTAGTAATAGTCCTTAGTATGCAGAGCTAGATAGTGTAAGCTTTAGTATGAAAGTTATAGAGGTTTCCCCTGTGGGGTACTTATCACTAATAGCAATGTAGCAGAGGAGAGGTTCGGCAAGAGCGGATGATCCGGTAGCGGGATACAGGGATCAACGCAGCGTGGTTCCGACAGCGAGGTATGCTTGCAAGCATGAGAGCTTCAAGACAGGTTAGCATCAAGGCACAAAGCAGTTTGAACGAACACATGTGAGTGAGAGCCGGCGATCGAAATAGCCATCCAGTCCGGCGCTCAGTGATGACAGCATCAGTCTTAAAGGTGTATGCGCACCTTACCAAAAGAGAATGGTGGGGCGCATACACTTATGAAAGAGTAATTAGGGTACCCAAAGGTACCAGAACATTACAGTCATGCACTCCCCTCCAACTTATACAGACTCCCAGAATCCTCTGCAGCAGAATCTGCCTTCTGGGGTAGCTGCAAGCCTGAATGTGTCCCTGATTGGGTTTTCTCCACTGCCCTATGAGAAACCTCTCCCAGAGCCAGTGGGGAGACTCCCCCCTCAGCAGACACACCTGAAAGCCATGACACCCTGACCAAAAATAAATCCTAGCCCTGCTGTTAGGCAGACAAGGCCCACTATGCATTTACCTAGCACCTACCTGTAGGGTGCTACATCTATATATATATGGTACATTGGCTGAGTGATGTAACCACAGAGAGGGAAGGGAGTGGTGGTGCAGGAGGAAGGGTAGCAGGCACCCTCTGGTGGTGGGAGGGTAGCAGTGCAGGTAGTACTGGCTCATCATCTTGACATCATGACCCCTGCCAGACCACCAGGCACTAGCCCCCACAAGGATTCAGATATCCCACATGTGCAGCCCACAGCAAGGCCCCAGCTGCCGAGTCGACATAAGGGGGAGCCCAGGCAACAACACGAGTGGCCACCAATATAGATCAGGTCAGGCTATCTACAGGTCACGGACTGACATCTGTTCACGACCTGGGGGGGTCAGGGACCTCTGCATTAGAGGAACAAGGCAAAGTAAGTCAGCAATGGAAAAAGATCAGCTGCAGGGAGACCACAGACAATACTATTAAAGCGGAGTTCCGGCCACAGAATCTTTTTTTTCCTGTTCCCCAGACAGTGACCCTCCGACCTCTATATATCCGTTAATCCTGTTTTATACAGTGGAATAATAGTTTTCCAAGCATAAAATCTTACTGTATAAAATTTCTGCAGAGCGCCGCCATCTTTGTGCTGGTTCGCCGAGTCTGCTGTGGGGAAATGTCTGCCCTGCTTCCTGGTTGTAGTGGGCGGAGGCCGATGAATCCAGCGCGAAATCTCGCGCATGCCCAGTACTATGCGATCGGCATAGTATAGGGATGCCTATCATCGTGTTATTTTCTGTTTGCAAATAACGCGATGAGAGGAGTGGCCGGCCGCCTACATCACTGCCCATTGCATCCAGGGAGCGACGAGTAAGAGCTCCCAGGACGCATTGCGGGACAGGAAGTGACGGCGCAGCTGAGGAAGTGGATGTAAAGGTGAGTATATTATCCTCTGTAAAAAGGGAAGTACAAAAAAAAAAAAAAAAACGCCGGGAATATCCAATTCTGGCCCATGGAAGGATAAGGAAGCGGATGCCATAAAATGTAAAGGCATGATTTTCTGGCTGGAAATCCGCTTTAACTAGTAGTTTTCTCCGTTGCTTGACTTTCACAGCAGGAACATTACACAATAAGCTGCTTCAAGGACAGGCACTGATGGCACCATTTATTCTGCAAAACGCTGCTTAATATTTTAACAATAAAATACAGTACAGGAAGTAAAAAGTACACTTATTGGTGCTCCTGTCCATTATACCACTACAATGGACTTCTAGGTTATCACATGAAGAGCCTTCGACTTCCGCTTGTATAAATGGTCTTAATTCTAAAGTAAATATACCGTGCTGGCTGCTTATTATCACTTTCTTTATTATGTGATCCATTATTATCCTTTGCCGAATGGTATGACCATGAAAAGCTTCATGTCACATGCCCATTCTTCTTCATTAACAATCAGTTTGTGGATGTAATGAACAGAAACATATTTGCGTGCTGTGAACACCGAAAACCATAATTAATGTAAACAGCCGTAGCTGACGTTAGCCTTGTACTCGGACGAGATTGCTTTTGACATTCATTTTAACTTCCTCCTAAATATCCTAACCTAACAGAGCACTACATCAATAAATAAATAACACAATACCAGCCATGTTGTCAGCCTTTATTACTTGAGTTTCCATTGCAAAACTTAGTTTTAAGCTTGTCTAAACCCATGTAGCACTTACCCATGAAGGAGCCACTGTTTTCTTGGGTTCCCTGTTCCCAGTGCACATAACTCTGTCGTGTTGTGAAGACAGGAGGTTGCTCAGGGGCTGACTGGCAACCTTTGGCTCAGGGGGCAAGTACAAACCAGAGGCCCATGGTGCCTCTTCCCACTCTCCCTCTTCCTGGCATCCTCCTGACCCCCCTTCCAGGCTAAAGCTCCGCTCCAGGTACTCTCTACTCTATGCTCACCGGCTGAATCTGTGTTTCTGACCTGGCCACCAGGGTGGATCTGGGACAGCTCAGTCGGGGCTGGCCAAGGGGAGGAGAGTCTCCAGTGGGGCATGGAACCGGTGTCAGCTCCGACACAGTTTACACCATCCATGCTGGGGGGAGGCCTGTGCTCTGTTCTTGTCTTCATCCCGCACTCAGTAGGTCAGCAGTGGGGCCTTTTTACTTCTCTTCACCAGGAATCCTTTAGGCATGTCTGTGGTAGAAGCAGTGAAGCCTTTTTACGGGGCATCAGAGCAGCCCGGGGGGCAATTGCCCCCTGGCTCAGTCCTCCCCTGAGGTTGCTCACTTGGCAGGGGTACCGTGCCCGTTCAGGGAACGCTTTGCATTTTCCCAGTGAACACATTCTCTAATTGGCCGAAATAATAAATAAGTGGGTGTCACCACAGAGTGGCACTGTGCACACTAATGTGATGAACTGTGCCTCATCCTAATTTAATTATGAGCAGAAATATGGAAAAAGGAATGGACTTTGATGGCACAAAATAGTCTTGCAAGATATTTAATTCCATAATTTTTTTTATTTATTATAAGTTCAATAAAATATCACATAAAACATAACTTTGATTATGGAGAACAGTAATCCTCTAAACAATTCTAAGCCCAACACAGAAAAGTGGAACCATAAAACCTGGATAATGAAAATCATACTAAGGTAAATACACAATGCTGCAGTATGAAACTGAAGATATCTACATAGAGGTGACCAATATCCAGGTGACGGGTCCAAGGGTTTGATACATAACTTAACTCGACATGTTTCGCGTCACACTGCGCTTCTTCAGGAGCTTGTTATCATGGGGCAAAACATTACTTCTCTAAGAGTGGCACTGTGGACACTAATGTGATGAACTGTGCCTCATTCTAATTTAATTATGAACAGAAATATGGAAAAAGGAATGGACTTTGATGGCACAACATAGTCTTACAAGATACTCGATTGCATAAAAAATTGTATTTTATTATAAATTCATTAAAATATCACATAAAACATAACTTTGATTATGGAGAACAGTAATCCTCTAAGCCAGGGATTCCCAAACCACGGCCCTCCAGTTGTTCAGGAACTACAATTCCCATCATGCCTAGTCATGGTGTGAATGTCAGAGTTTTACAATGCCTCATGGGATGTGTAGTTCTGCAACAGCTGCAGGGCCGTAGTTTGGGAATCCCTGCTCTAAGCAATTCTAAGCCCAATACAGAAAAGTGGAACCATAAAACCTGGATAATGAAAATCATACTAAAGGTAAATACACAATGCTGCAGTATGAAACTGAAGATATCTACATAGAGGTAACCAATATCCAGGTGACGGGTCCAAGGGTTTGATAGATAACTTAGCTCGACGTGTTTCGGGCCACATTGTGCTTCTTCAGGAGCTTGTTGTTGTGGGGCAGAACATTACCTCTCTAAGAATGGAAAAAGAGGTTTATATTAACGTCATTATAATTACATAAATCTGTTTTTATATGGCTTACAGACACATATCTATAGATGAAAAACTACTTTACAAAATTGCTTAACTGAAACAGCAATATAACTGACGAGAACGGAAGGAGTAGAAGGCATAGAGAAGAATCTCCTTAGAATTGTGGAGATGGGGGCGCATCTAAGGGTAAACATAATAATATACATATGATAGTAAAAATTCCCTGTTAAATTTTTTTTTTTTTTTCCATAATCAAAGTTATCTAATTGGCCGAGGATGAAAGGCAGGGCAGTGACATCATGATCCCCACCTCAACCAATCAGAGAACACTTTGTATGCATTGGGAAAATTAAAAGTGTTCTTTGAATGGCGCCCATGCTGAGCGAACAACCTCCTATCTTTACACTGCAGCAATGCAACCACTTGGCATGGGAAAGTTGCAGTTTGAAAATACAATACAAAATACAACAAATGGAGAGGATAAAAGACCCTTTAAAGCGGAGTTACGGCCGCAAAAAAATGTTTTCAATAAACATACCCCCGGGACAGTCAGGGCTAGTACATTCCACAATGGCTAGCCTCTGATCTGTCCCGGTTCGCACTTACCTGCAAGAAGAAATACTTATAAAATTTCTTCTCCAGCGTTGCCATCTCTGTTGTGGGTAGCTGAAGCCAGCGCGATCCTCTTCTGCGTCCTCTTCCGTGTCTTCTTCTCCCAGAATGCGCCTTCACCGGCCCCTCTCATCACTTCCGGTGTGGCGCCGCATTCCTCCACAGCTTCTGGCCATGCCCAGAAGCTGTTTAGCAAGGAATGCGGTGTCGCACCGGAAGTGACGAGCTGGGCCGGTGCCGTCGCATTGATTCCTGTGAGCGATGACGTTCAGCTCCCAGGAATCAGAATCATTGCAAACCGGAAGTGACGGCACGGGCCGCGGCCGCCGAGGGAGGAAGTGCAAAAAAGGTGAGTATTTCTTTCTACAATTACAAGGTAAGTAAAAAAAAAATATCCTAACTATCCAATTCTGTTTCAGGTGAGGAAAAGCAAGCGGATGGCCACAAAATCGGTTATGTCGATTTTGTGTCCGGAACTCCGCTTTAAGAGCGTGCCAACATCCTATTAAGCAACAAAAAAGAAAGACAGGTATTCTCATATAGAGCTCCTGTGTGTGAAAGTGCACTTCAAAGGACACAACATGAGACATAAGTATCAGATAATTTCAATACAAAATGTCAAGTTTATTTAAACAAACAATATAAAAGTATCAAAAAATTGATTACATATTAAAAAGGATGGGCCATATAATCATAGTCGATCCTCATACATCAACCTTATGCGTATGTCCCCTACGCTTTACCTATAGACAAGAGAAGCATATTACAGATGTTAAGTATGTAAATAAATACAGATACTCTTGTCCAATGGAGGGTCAAAGCGTTTCGCAACCAGCTCCTTCAGGACCGTTGAGTAGTGAGGGTACAAACACAACTATCTTTAAACAGACAAAATTCATGTTAGGAATTGTATTCACATTTTTTATTAATCTATTAACAGCAAGAATGTAGATCTCTATGGCTTACATTATGGCGGTATTCTTCCAGTTCCTAGTGCAATACAGTCTGGGGGCAGACATAGGGGGTCCAAGTAAACCAGCCCAAAGTGGGTATGTAATGGCCATTTATTAAACCTATCTTATCTAGATATAAAGATTTTGAGGTTAATACATTTATCATGGAATAAATTATTCCCAATATTTGAATATATATCGAGACTAGAGTGGACTTACTCCGAACACTCAAAATGGATTTGCAAATTCATCCCTCATAGACATATATCGCAGTTCCAACTAAAGTTCACATAGTGTTGTTTTGAGAAAGATTTATAGATAGTTGGGGTGATCAGTGGGCTGGAGTGACAATGGGTGTCTAGGAAAAATGTAAAGTCAAAAGGACTCAAGTAAGTATACTGCCAAATCCTTAAACTGATCCATGTATATCTCACGCTGGGATTGCTGATTATACCTCCCTCAAATTATATATAAGGAACCCACCTGGCTTATGCTGTATAGGTAATCCTCTGCTAGTGTCCCACCAGTGTATGCACAAAAGCAGTGGCGGCTGGTGCTCCAAATTTTTTGGGGGGGCGCAAACAGAAAAAATATAATAGGCATTGCTTTGCGGCAAAAAAACGCCGCAAAAATTGCATGACTTTGAGGTCACAAAAGTGTGAAAGGGGCCTTCAGTAATCAAAGTATAGTGTGCCCCCATTCAATGCAGAGTTACTACAGCGTGCCCCCATTCAATGCAGAGTTACTACAGCGTGCCCCCATTCAATGCAGAGTTACTACAGCGTGCCCCCATTCAATGCAGGGTTACTACAGCGTGCCCCCATTCAATGCAGAGTTACTACAGCGTGCCCCCATTCAATGCAGAGTTACTACAGCGTGCCCCCATTCAATGCAGGGTTACTACAGCATGCCCTTGGCCTCTGGCTGAAACACGAACAAAGTAGTCACTTACAGTACTGAAGACAGTCAGGCTGAGGCTCACAGCAGGCAGCAGGGGTCGGGAGTCAGGACTGGATCCTCTCTCGTCGTCTGGGCCGGCTCAGGCGGGAAGGAGAAGGAGACGGTGACGCTCAAGCACAGCCCACCGCCCCCGCACCAATCACAGGACGGCAAGCAAGAGGTGGGAGTGTTCGGGGCGCATCGCTCTGCGCCCACGAGCACATTCTAAAGGCCGCCAATAAGCATGAGAAAAAAACCCTCCCCCCTCCATAGCAGCAGCATTGGCCGGCGCCCGCTGCAATTAAAGGAACCCTTTTTTTCCCCCTTTCTGCCTTTGGGGGGGGGGGGCGGCGCCCCTGCACAAAAGACTTAAGGAGGAGGTAGGGTGATATAGGGGCGTTTCCCAAAGAAAAGCCAAACTATAAACATAAATGATACACAAAGATGTAAATCTGTTTGAGGCATACAGTATAGTAGCTATATCTGAGTATTTACAACATCTCACCCCTTAACAGTGGAATAGAGAGGTGATGGGGTATAGCCCACTGGGTAGCCATAGATGCGATGGTGAATTACCTAAAAAGTAATGTGCATAGTCAGCTGTATGCTTGGAGTACACCACCCATAGTAAAGCCCATATAGAGCTATATTTACCTTGACTATGAAATACTAGCAAGTGAAGAACCGCCATGAATGTCTATCCCCTCGGCTGGCTGTTTTATACCCCCACTGCATCCTATGGCGTCTGCCACCATGAGATGTGGTGCTGGCCAAAGGCGTCACACAGTGGCGTCGCCGCCATACGATGTAATGTTGCAGTGTACATTCCAACAGAATGGCACATGCGCAGAGGCGTATTGCGCTGACTGGGGGGGGGGTGGCCGCTCAATTCTAGCACCCCCCCACCATAGGGCAAACTGGGGTGCAGATGCATCCTGGCCATAGGCAAGGGGTACAAAAGACAGAGGGGCCACTACACCCACGCCCCTAAGAGAACCCGATAGCGTGTGGAATGCATATGCCCGCCCCAGACAGACACACAAAGGGAACACAGAAATGCCACAGTTAAGCCATATCGATACAAACAAAATATATACAGATACATGTTGCCTTGCATGGTATAATCATCTACCATGATAAAATCACATTTATGCAATCAAAGGTGTCCATTCGTGTAACAGCATGGGTATTCATTTGACGTGTATATAAGTATCCTAGGATATACTAGAGAGAATCCTGCAAGAAGAGGTGGGGGATACTGCTATGAAGTATATTATTATTTAATGGAGAGAAACCCAGCCTTAAAAAAGGTTTGTAGCTGAGTGCCTCATTTAAGCCTGGAGCTTCGGTAGCTTTTAAATTAAAAATCCAGCGAGCTTCTCGCTGCAAGATGATTTTATCAAACTCCCCACCTCTAGGATTCTCCATGACTCTCTCTAGTGCCACAAATCGAGCCTCTTTGGTGTTTTTTTTGTGGTACAGCCCTATATGTCTACTTATGGGTGTTGATAGTAAGTTAGTTTTGGCATAATATATATGGTTTTTTATTCTACTCCAGAATTGGCACTGGACTTGTTGTACGCAAACCTGTGCCTGTGTAAGATCCTGGTACCTGCGGTACCCTTCCAGCCTATTATTTGTACATTACGTTCCACCATATAGATAGGTGGAACGCATCTAGTACCTGTCCCTTTAAATTCCATGACCTCATCAGTGAGTGCCGCTCTGAGCGGCTATTTCAACCGCCGGCATTCACTCACATGTGTTCGTGCAAACCGCTTGCTACAGCATTACCTAACGCTGCCGAATCCTCCAGCTATTCCCTAATACCTGGATTGACCGAAGACTTGCTACAACATCTTGTATCTCGCTACAAGATCATTACCTCACCGCCGGAACCCTCTCCTTACAAACCTACCAGTGATAAGTACCCCACAGGGGAATACCTTCCTAATCTACTTTCACTACTACTCTGCTTACTAAAGACTATTGCTACTCTAAGAACTATACTGTTACATCTAACATCTGCACCGCTACTTAGATTGCAAGCTCTTGAGCCTATTACCATCTTGTCACTGCACTAGCCTAGCATCTCCTGTACACTTCATCTGCTCTTCACTACCACTTGTTACCTGTACATGATTGCTATCCTAAGTGCTTACTATCACCATCTGTTACCTCTTACCATTGCTATCACTATCCACGCCTGTCCCCTCAGTATCACCTCTATACTTTCACATATAAACATATCACTCCAGGAACATCTTTAATGAGTGTCTGTGTTTGTGTATGTGCTTGCTGAGACAGGCTGATGCACAATGATGAGTCTTGAGAGTTGGATATGGTAGTTCAACACATCTCTACATGACTACTGAGTGTAACTTCCACAGCTGCAAATCCACACCACACAAATAAACGCCGGAGCGTTACATCCTGGGGAGGTGGGAGCGCATGCTGTTTTTTATGATGATCAATTTTGTAAGTTTTGGCTCATTATTCTCCTCTGGCTCCGATACATAGACAATGTCATGTTGCTATGGTCGGGGTCCAAAGAAGAACTTTATGAATTTATGGCAACCATAGATAGGAATGATTTTAATCTAAAATTCACTCTACAATATGATGAAGAGGTTCTGTTTCAGGCCCCCAAACACGCAAAAACAGAGACCGTTCGTCTTATAACCCCCTACATGAGATGGCACGCACAAATATGTTACATACTTCAGGAACATTAGTACTTGCTTACCAATGATACCATTTTGAGAAAGTACATCAAAGACTTCCCTGAGATTACATTCAAAAGAGCACACTCGATCAAGGATAGAGTTACTGGGAGTCATTTTAATGAAGCCAAAGATGTAGACCACTGGGGATTAGGAGGCACCTGGAAATGTGGGACATATAACTTCTGTTATTGGATCTATGAAAATCAATCTCTATATCTACCTGATGGGCGTCTGCATGCGATTACACACCATGTAAACTGTCAAACGATAGGAATTGTCTACATAATGTTCTGCGAATGCAGAGCATTCTGTGTGGGCAAAACCAAGCGCCAATTCTGGCGTAGAATAAAAGACCATATACAGTATCTCACAAAAGTGAGTACACCCCTTTCATTTTTATAAATATTTTATTATATATTTTCATGTGACAACACTGAAGAAATGACACTTTGCTACAATGTAAAGTGGTGAGTGTACAGCTTGTATAACAGTGTACATTTTCTGTCCCCTCAAAATAACTCAACACACAGCCATTATTGTCTAAACCGTTGGCAACAAAATTGAGTACACCCCTAACTTAAAATGTCCAAATTGGGCCCAAAGTGTCAATAGTTTGTGTGGCCACCATTATTTCCCAGTACTGCCTTAACCCTCTTGGGCATGGAGTTCACCAGAGCTTCACAGGTTGCCACTGGAGTTCTTTTCCACTCATCCATGATGACATCATGGAGCTGTTGGATGTTAGAGACCTTGCGCTCCTCCACCTTCCGTTTGAGGATGCCCCACAGATGCTCAATAGGGTTTAGGTCTGGGGACATGCTTGGCCAGTCCATTACCTTTACCCTCAGCTTCTTTAGCAAGGCAGTGGTCGTCTTGGAGGTGTGTTTGGGGTTGTTGATGTAGCACCCTACAAGGTAGGTGCTAGGCAAAAGTATATTGGGCCTTAGCTGCCTAACAACAGAGCCATGATTTTCAGCTGGCTGTCATGAGTCCCAGGTGTTGCTATTAAGAATGGGAAGTCTCCCCACTGGCTCCATGAGAGGGTTCTCATTGGGCAGTGGAGGAAACCCAATCAGTGGCAAATTTAGGCTTGTATCGACCCCAGAAAGGCAGATTCCACACAGGATTCTGGGAGTGGGTATAAGTTTGAAGGGAGCGCATGACGTAGCATCTTTGGCGGGAAGCAGAGTCTCAGGAGGGAGAGTACGGCTGTCTCTCCTCCTGTCAGAAGGATCGGGTGTCCCTGAGGGGACAGAGAGCTGGGCTGAGCTGAGCTGCAGAGAGGATCCCTTGTGCCGAGGACTAGCGGAGTAGAGGGGGTCCAGTTTCAGGAAAGCATTCCAAGTTTGTGAGTACTGTAAACTGCCCCTGGTGGTCTGCTTAGCAAGAGGGGACCAAGGGATCCAGGAGCTAGCTAGCAGTAAAAGGGGGTGCCTAGTGAGAGGACCCTGAAGTGTCAGATATGAAGATGTCAATGAACTGTAGCTCCCCAGTGCCAGCAGTAATCATGCAGCCCCAGAACATGACACACCCACCACTATGCTTGACTATAGGTAAGACACACTTGTCATTGTACTTCTCACCTGGTTGCCGCCTCACATGCCTGACCCATCTGAACCAAATAAGTTTATCTTGGTCTCATCAGACCACAGGACATGGTTTCAGTAATCCATGTCCTTAGCCTGCTTGTCTTCAGCAAACGGTTTGCAGGCTTTTTTGTGCATCATCTTTAGAAAAGGCTTCCTTCTGGGACGAAGCCATGCAGGCAAATTTGATGCAGTGTGCGGCATATGGTCTGAGCACTGACAGGCTGATCCCCCCACCCCTTCAACCTCTGCAGCAATGCTGGCAGCACTCATATGTCTATTTCCCAAAGACAAACTCTGGATATGACGCTGAGCATGTGCACTCAACTTCCTTGGTCGACCATGGCGAGGCCTGTTCTGAGTGGAACCTGTCCTGTTAAACCGCTGTATGGTCTTGGCCACCCTGCTGCAGCTCAGTTTCAGGGTCTTGGCAATATTCTTTTATCCTGGGCCATCTTTATGTAAAGCAACAATTCTTTTTTTCAGATCCTCAGAGAGTTCTTTTCCATGATTTGCCATGTTAAATATCTCTATTGCCAAGGGGTGAGATATTGTAAATACTGAGATATTGCTACTATAATCTATGCCTCAAACAGATATTTACACCTTTGTGCATCATGCTGCTTGCACTGGGGAGCTGCTGTTCATTGAGGGAACCATGAATGCCAGCATGTACTGTGGCATACTGAAGCAGAGCATGATCCCCTCCCTTCAGAGACTGGGCCGCAGAGAGGACAAACACACCTCCGAGAGGACTACTGCCTTGCTAAAGAAGCTGAGGGTAAAGGTGATGGACTGGCCAAGCATGTCTCCAGACCTAAACCCTATTGAGCATCTGTGGGGCATCCTCAAACGGAAGGTGGATAAGCGCAAGGTCTCTAACATCCACCTGCTCCGTGATGTCGTCATGAAGGAGTGGAAGAGGACTCCAGTGGCAACCTGTGAAGCTCTGGTGAACTCCATGCCCAAGAGTATTAAGGCAGTGCTGGAAAATAATAGTGGCCGTGCAAAATATTGATACTTTGGGCCCAATTTGGACATTTTAAGTTAGGCGTGTACTCAATTTTGTTGCCAGCTGTTTATACATTAATGGCTGTGTGTTGAGTTATTTTGAGGGGACAGCAAATTTACACTGTTATACAAGCTGTACACTCACTACTTTACATTGTAGCAAAGTGTCATTTCTTCAGTGTTGTCACATGAAAAGATATAATAAAATATTTATAAAAATGTGAGGGATTTACTCACTTTTGTGAGATACTGTATATATATATATATATATATATATATATATATATATATATATTTTTTTTTTTTTTTTATACTGGCAATAAAGGTCTGGGGTCAAGGTCAAGGCTGCACTGCTGTTAAAAGAAAATAATTGTGAAATATTGCTTCTTTCAAAGGAAGTTAAAGCTTCTCATCCCAGAGGGCTTAATGGCTAATGTGTTGGCATAACCCCTCGAGCCCGGCTAATACGTCTATTCTGTAAGAGGCTTATGGTAATATGAGGGGCAACGAACTCTGAAGAAGGGAGCGACGCTTTCTATAACCCCACAGAAAACAACGCAGCCTAAGGCATAATGGTCTGCTAAAAAAAAAAAAAAAATGTAAGTTGAAGTTAAAAAAATAAAATCTCAAAAAACCAGGAAAAATATTTTTACACTATACTGCTGCTTAGTCCTGCTTAGATTTCTCTAGGGAACACACACCATTGTGTCCTGTGATGGCATAGAAGAAGGCAGATGGAACCAGAGCACTAAGCCAGACAAGAAGGCATCCAATACACACAGAACTGTGCCAGATGCAGACGATCCTTCGGCAGCTGTAGAATCTTTTAATTTACAGGCACTTTATAATGTGTCAGTAGAGGCGCTATAATAATGAGGGGTCTTTCAAAATGACACATGCGTTCTTCTGAGTCAAGGTCCTACAACAAGGAGTTAATTAGTAACAGTGTTGCCAACCCCCCCGAAGTGAAATTTACTGGCAGGATGCCAAAATTTACAAACGGCACCAATTTTTTACTGACAAAAAAACATAAAATTTACTGACAGAGCCACATTTTTTACTGACACTGCAAAAAAAGTACTTAAAATTTCTGTTTTCAGTGCTAAACAGTGCAAATATCAATATTTCAACTATAAACATGTAGCTAGTGCTATTAGCAAAGTGTTTACGTTAAACAAAAAAGTCAAAAAACATATTTCTCCATTTATATGAAGGTCAGGTTAATATAACCCAGCGCAGTGTTCCCCCATATATCAGAGCATGCAGGATTCCCCCTTACAGCGCAAGGGAACTCTGACGTAAAGGGGAATGCTGCAGCTCATGATCTAAGGGGGAACTCTGTTAGGGGGGCTCTGGTCACCAAAGGCCACCTTACATCAGAGCCCACTGCATTCTCCTTTTCTTTAGAGTTCCCACTTACATCAAGGTCTGCAGCATTACCCCTCACATCAGAGTTCCCCATTACATCAGGGTTCGCAGAGTTCCCCCTTGCACTGTAAGGAAAAATCCTGAAAACTCTGATGTAAAGGGGAATGCCGGAAACTCTGATGTGGGGGGGGGGGGGGGGGACTCTGGTGACCAGAGACCACCTTCTGCAGAGTGAATACGCTAAGGTAAGGGGGGGGGGGGTTACTGATATAAGGGGGAACGATTATCATTGCCCACTTACATTATTGTATTCACTCCCCCCTTACATCAGTGACCCCCCCCCCCTTTAGACTGGCCTGGCGGCACTGTCACTGATCTCCTTTCAATCTCCTTTCAGGTGCACTGTGCAGTGCAGTGCTCAGTCAGGATGGTGGCTCTGGTTGTATCCCATAGTTTCCTCTCCACAGTCCACACACGTCTGACTTTTCCCGTAATCTCCATCCCCGCTCTCACCCTTGATTCCATTTCAGACTCCCCCTGGTCAGAGATTGCAAACATGATACAAGAGATGGTCAGAGGATGCGCATAGGATACAAGAGAGGGTCAGAGGATGCGCACAGGATACAGGAGATGGTCAGAGGATAAGCACAGGATACAGGAGGTAGTCAGAGGATGTAGAAATGGTACAGGTGGTGGTCAGAGGATGCAGACAGGATACAGGTGGCGGTCAGAGCATGATGACAGGATACAGGTGGCGGTCAGAGCAAGCGGACAGGATACAGGTGGTGGTCAGAGCATGATGACAGGATACAGGTGGCGGTCAGAGCATGCGGACAGGATACAGGTGGCGGTTAGAGCATGATGACAGGATACAGTTGGCGGACAGGGCATGCGGACAGGATACAGGTGGCGGTCAGAGCATGCGGATAGGATACAGCTGGCGGTCAGAGCATGCGGACAGGATAAAGGTGGCGGTCAGAGCATGCGGACAGGATACAGGTGGTGGTCAGAGCATGCGGACAGGATACAGGTGGCGGTCAGAGCATGCGGACAGGATACAGATGGCGGTCAGAGCATGAGTACAGGATACAGGTGGTGGTGGTCAGAGGATACAGACAGGATATAGGTGGCGATCAGAGGATGCAGACAGGATACAGGAGATAGCAAGACAAAGATTGCTATCATCTGTGATTCTGTACAATCTCACCACTGCCATTCTTGTCTGATAACTGCTGCCTGTGCCTGCCAGTGGACATCACATTGATAGCAGCCAGCCAAGCAATGGATGGATGTTGCAGGCCAGGTGGTGGGACTCATTCTAAGTTAAAATTGGCGTGCATGCTTACACTCCTGACTCCACTCACTCACTTACTCACTCACTCACCAGGGGGCTGCAGCCAGGGCATGGTGTGCCCAGTGCCAGCTAGTGGCACTGGTCAGGGCCTTGTGTGTCCAATCCATTCGGGGGGGTCGGGTCTGCGCTGTTTGCCTTTCTTGCTGGTGTTGCCACAGTCCTTCCGCTCCCCCCTGCACTGTTCACACCACAAAAAATCAAGTCTCCTCCCATCAGCCCTCGACTCGGCGCCTCCTGCCATTTTATATTTTTTAGGCCGGCGCTCGTGCGGCATGACATCATCAGTGGGCGGCGTGGACTCAAGATAGGATTGACTCGGCAATTTCCGGAACTGCGCATGCGCAGTTCTCATCCGAGCCTGTAGCAGACATTTTTTTACTCGCAGTTTTCAGCTCCTACGGGCATTTACGGGCAACCTAAAAGTGGCCTGATTTTACGGGCTGCCTGTAAATCTACGGGCGGTTGGCAACATTGATTAGTAAGCATTGTAGTGTACTCGGTATGCATATACACTCGCTAGGTACTGATAGCTGATCATTTCGTTGGAAATTTATGCTTCTTAGTTTGTAGTGCTATGGTTGTTTTTTAGTGCTCCTTCCCACATCTCTATGGGGTGTATTTATACAAAAAATTGCAGAACTATTCTTCCTACAAAATCACATGTACTGTACATTCATTCTGTGCAAATTCCAGGAAAATAGAATGTTACTAGGCTATTTTCTCTTCAGGTCGGATGTTCTTCATTTATAAGAATAGTGTTAATCAGGAAAATATGACCACTAGATGGAGCTGATGATCATATCTACATGCAGTTTCCCAGGAGGAATAGCTTTGAACATTATAATTACAACCCTATAAATCTGATTAATAACTATGCATTCTCAATTTGGCTAAAAGTTTATCTTAACAGTAGTGGAGATCCAGAAAATACAGCATTATGGACACTAGATGGAGTACTTATAAATACTTATTTCCTATGATTATCAGCTTCAGACCTGGATCACCTGCTGGTGGCACTGTGGTTCCCTGGGTGGAGGCTGACATTCCAGTGTTCACCAGGGTGTGTCTCTCAGCAGCCAGCAGATCCAAGTAATCAGTTTCCACCTGATGCTGGCTGCTGGGATAGTATTTAACCCCTCCTCTATTGCTACACTGCTCTTCAGTGTTTTGCCTGTTAGCCAGAAACTTGCTTGCTTTTAAATCCTGAGCTTGATTCCTGCCTGTTCCTGCCTTGCATCTATGTCCTGCTCCTGGTTTTGCTCTTGCCATGTATCCTGTACCCTGCTGCCTTGTACCTGTTCCCCTTGTTCTGGATCCTATTCCTGGTTCTCCCCTTTTTCGCATCTCCAGTTTTACCATGAGATCTGTGTTCTTCATTTTGTATATATTGTATTGTAGTAAGGTATTTTGTCACACGGTTTATGGTTCATGTATTTACGTATTTTTGGGTTTGCTGTGTTTTTTGGTTGCTGCTGTTTGGATATGTTTTGTTTCACTGTCAAATTTGCTTAAAGCATATATAGTCTGTCTCAGTTTATAGTCAGTATAAAATTGATTTCAACCATTTGGGGGCTCTTCCTGCTTTGGTCATTGGTGAATTTTTGTTCTCATCACCTTTTGCGTTATTCATTGCCTGTTTTTTCACAGCTTTATAGATAGTTTTTCAATATAACTATCTGGCACACCTGGGCAAACTGTATCTATCTGGATTCCTCCTTTTACTTTAAAGAGAATCCATAACTGATTACATTTTTTCTGTCTGGAAGCTGCAGCAAGATTGAAATGGTGTTAGCCGCTCTGGTTAAAACAATGACAGGGAGAGTACATCTCAGAGTTGGTGCGTCAGCACATTGATGTGCTCTGATGTGTTTTTGACAGCCATAAATGATGGTTATGAAGGTGACCACTACAATAAAATAGCCTTTTAACCACTTGCCAACTGGGCAGGTTCACCCCCTTCCTGCCCAGGCCAATTTACAGCTTTCAGAGCTGTCACACTTTGAATGACAATTGCGTGTCATGCAACACTGTACCCAAACAAAATTTTTATCATTTTTTTGAGACAGATAGAACTTTCTTTTGGTGGTATTTATTCACCACTGGGGTTTTTATTTTTTGCTAAACAAACAAAAAAAAGACGAAAAATTAGGAGAAAAAAAAAAGTTTTCTTAGTTTCTGTTATAAATTTTTGCAAATAAGTAATTTTATCTCCTTCACTTATGTGCGCTGATGAGGCTGCACTGATGGGCACTGACAGGCTGCATGGATGGGGCAGCACTGATGGGCACTGACAGGCTGCATGGATGAGGCAGCACTGATGGGCACTGATGAGGTGGCACTGTTGGGCACTGATTGGCAGCACTGATGGGCACTAATGAGGCAGCACTGATATGCAGAACTGATGGGCACTGACTGGCAGCACTGAAGGGCACTTTTGGGGTGCACTGATAATCAGGACACTGATGAGCAGTGCCTTGATTATCAGTGTAGATGTCCCTTGTGTGGATTGCTGCTAACCGGCAAATCCTGTTTACACTGTGATCAGCTGTGATTGGACTCAACTGATCACATAGTTAAAAGCCACTCTGATAAAGAGCTGCTGTGATTGGCTCTTTACCCCGATCTGTGATTAGTTGTCATCCAGCTATACCCTGCATCCGAAACGTATTCACAGCACTTTACTTTTCCCACATTTTGTTATGTTACAGCCTTATTCCAAAATGGATTAAATTCATTATTTTCCTCGAAATTCTACAAACAATCCCCCATAATGGCATTGTGAAAGAAGTTGCAAATTTAAAAAAAAATAAATAAAACCTCCCATGTACATAAGTATTCACAGCTTTTGCTCAATACTTTGTTGAAGCACCTTTGGCACCAATAGTAGTCTTTTAGAGTATGGTGCTACAAGCTTGGCACATCTATTTTGGGGCAGTTCCTCCCATTCTTCTTTGCAGGACCTCTCAAGCTCCATCAGGTTGGATGGGGAACGTCGGTGCACAGCCATTTTCAGATCTCTCCAAAGATGTTCAATCGGGTTCAAGTCTAGGCTCTGGCTGGGCCACTCCAGGACATTCAAAGAGTTGTACCATAGCCACTCCTTTGTTATCTTGGCTGTTTCTCCACAGAGAAACGCTGGAGCTCTTTCAGAGTGACCATCGGGTTCTTGGTCACCTCCCTGACTAAGACCCTTCTCCCCTGATCACTCACTTTGGCAGGGCGGCCCGTGCTAGGAAGAGTTCTGGTGGTTCCAAACGTTCTCCACTTAAGGATGATGGTGGCCACTGTGCTCATTGGGACCTTCAATGCTGCAGACATTTTTCTGTAACCTTCAACAGATCTGTGCCTCGATACAATCCTGTTTCTGAGGTCTACAGGCAATTCCTTGGACTTCATGGCTTGGTTTGTGCTCTGACGTGCACAGTTAACTGTGGGAGCTTATATAGAACATGTGTATGCCTTTCCAAATCATGTCCAATCAACTGAATTTACCACAGGCGGACTCTAATTAAGTTGTAGAAACATCTCAAGGATGATCAGTGGAAAGCGGATGTACCTAAGCTCAATTTTGAGTGTCATATCAAAGGCTAAGAATACTTATGTACATGGGATCTTTTCGTTTTTTATTTTAAATAACTTTGTAAAGATTTCAAACAAACTTCTTTCACGTTGCCATTATGGGGTATTGTTTGTAGAATTTTGAGGAAAATAATGAACCTTAGATTGTAAGCTCCTTGAGGGTAGGGCAGTGGCGGCACGTGCATAGGGGGCGCCAGGGCGCCGCCCCCCTTAAAAGAAGGGAAAAAAAAAAGACAAAAAAACAATAAAGTTCTAAAAAAAAAATGGGTTCGCCGGCCTATGTGGTGGCTAAAGGGGGGGTGGGGTTTACGACCCAGAAAGGCGCCGATTGGCTGCCTTCTGGGGGCGTAACCTGGGCGCAGGAAAGAGCGCTTGGCCACCCCCACCTTCGTGATATCCTGGCTGTGATTGGTCCAGTCTCCAGCCTGGACCAATCATCATCCAGGACATCCGATCGTGATGTCACAATGGGGGCGGTGCCGGTGCATGCGTCCGTCACTCACCGTCACTGCCGCTCGGAGGACCGCCGCCGCAGAAGAGGATGAACTGGATCGAGGAGGGGAGAACCCGCCGCCGCCAGGTAAGTGTAAATCGAAGGGAGCACGCACGCTGGTCTCTGCATTGATTGGGGGGACAATGCTGTGGGCACTCTGCAATCATTGGGGTACGATGCTGTGGGCACTCTGCAATCATTGGGGTACAATGCTGTGGCACTCTGCAATCATTGGGGTACAATGCTGTGGGCACTCTGCAATCATTGGGGTACAATTCTTTGGCACTCTGCAATCATTGGGGTACAATGCTGTGGGCACTCTGCAATCATTGGGGTACAATTCTGTGGCACTCTGCAATCATTGGGGTACAATGCTGTGGCACTCTGCAATCATTGGGGTACAATGCTGTGGGCACTCTGCAATCATTGGGGTACAATTCTGTGGCACTCTGCAATCATTGGGGTACAATTCTGTGGGCACTCTGCAATCATTGGGGTACAATTCTGTGGCACTCTGCAATCATTGGGGTACAATGCTGTGGCACTCTGCAATCATTGGGGTACAATGCTGTGGGCACTCTGCAATCATTGGGGTACGATGCTGTGGCACTCTACAATCATTGGGGTACAATGCTGTGGGCACTCTGCAATCATTGGGGTACAATTCTGTGGCACTCTGCAATCATTGGGGTACAATGCTGTGTGCACTCTGCAATCATTGGGGTACAATGCTGTGGCACTCTGCAATCATTGGGGTACAATTCTGTGGCACTCTGCAATCATTGGGGTACAATGCTGTGGGCACTCTGCAATCATTGGGGTACAATGCTGTGGCACTCTGCAATCATTGGGGTACAATTCTTTGGCACTCTGCAATCATTGGGGTACAATGCTGTGGGCACTCTGCAATCATTGGGGTACAATTCTGTGGGCACTCTGCAATCATTGGGGTACAATTCTGTGGCACTCTGCAATCATTGGGGTACAATGCTGTGGCACTCTGCAATCATTGGGGTACAATGCTGTGGGCACTCTGCAATCATTGGGGTACAATTCTGTGGCACTCTGCAATCATTGGGGTACAATTCTGTGGGCACTCTGCAATCATTGGGGTACAATTCTGTGGCACTCTGCAATCATTGGGGTACAATGCTGTGGCACTCTGCAATCATTGGGGTACAATGCTGTGGGCACTCTGCAATCATTGGGGTACGATGCTGTGGCACTCTGCAATCATTGGGGTACAATGCTGTGGGCACTCTGCAATCATTGGGGTACAATTCTGTGGCACTCTGCAATCATTGGGGTACAATGCTGTGTGCACTCTGCAATCATTGGGGTACAATGCTGTGGCACTCTGCAATCATTGGGGTACAATTCTGTGGCACTCTGCAATCATTGGGGTACAATGCTGTGGGCACTCTGCAATCATTGGGATACAATGCTGTGGGCACTCTGCAATCATTGGGGACAATGCTGTGGCGCTCTGCATTGAAGGGTTGAAGGGGGCACGCACGCTGAACTCTGCATTGATGGGGGCACAGCACATTGTTCATTGCATTGAAGGGGGCACAGCACAGTTGCATTGAAGCGGGCACGCACGCTGAACTCTGCATTGAAGGGGGCACAGCACAGTGTTTATTGCATTGAAGGGGTCACAGCACATTGTTCATTGCATTGAAGGGGTCACAGCACAGTGTTTATTGCATTGAAGGGGGGCACAGCACAGTGTTTATTGCATTGAAGGGGGCACAGCACAGTGTTTATTGCATTGAAGGGGGCACAGCACAGTGTTTATTGCATTGAAGGGGGCACAGCACAGTGTTTATTGCATTGAAGGGGGCACAGCACAGTGTTCATTGCATTGAAGGGGTCACAGCACAGTGTTCATTGCATTGAAGGGGGCACACACGCTGGTCTCGGCATTGAAAGGGGGCACAGCACAGTGTTCATTGCATTGAAGGGGGCACAGCACAGTGTTTATTGCACTGAAGGGGGCACAGCACAGTGTTTATTGCATTGAAGGGGGCACAGCACATTGTTTATTGCATTGAAGGGGGCACAGCACAGTGTTTATTGCATTGAAGGGGGCACAGCACATTGTTTATTGCATTGAAGGGGGCACAGCACAGTGTTTATTGCATTGAAGGGGGCACAGCACAGTGTTTATTGCATTGAAGGGGGCACAGCACAGTGTTTATTGCATTGAAGGGGGGCACAGCACAGTGTTTATTGCATTGAAGGGGGCACAGCACAGTGTTTATTGGATTGAAGGGGGCACAGCACAGTGTTCATTGCATTGAAGGGGGCACAGCACAGTGTTCATTGCATTGAAGGGGGCACGCATGCTGGTCTCGGCATTGAAAGGGGGCACAGCACAGTGTTCATTGCATTGAAGGGGGCACAGCACAGTGTTCATTGCATTGAAGGGGGCACGCACGCTGGTCTCTGCATTGAAAGGGGGCATGTACCATCTCCTGTACCATGACCTGTGCCATGCCTATACCGTATCTGTGCCATGCCTATACCATCACCTGTACCATCACCTATGCCATGCCTATACCATCACCTGTGCCATGCCTGTACCATGACTTCAAAGTCACGCAATTTTTTACTGCGTTTTTTGACGCGAAGCAATACCTATTACATTTTTCTTTTTGCGCCCCCCCAAAAATTTTGAGCACCAGCCGCCACTGGGGTAGGGACTGATGTGAATACACAGTGTATATGTAAAGCACTGCGTACATTGACAGCGCTATATATATCCCATGTCTCAATTCAGTAACTTGGGGGACATCTTCAATGTCCATTTTCTCTGAAAATGAACAATACAACGTCAATTAATTATCCAAAACTCCCATCTGTTTCTGGCTCACATTCAGCAAAATTTGTCGACCAACCTTGAACTTGTTGTGGTGGTAAGGTTCTTTTTTCCCCAGTTGACTCCACCATGCTGTACTCTGGATTATATGTGTAGCACTGCCCCCTAGGGAGCTGCTGAGAATTACACTTGGATTCCCCTGCAACAGTCTGTAGAAACTTATCTCTTTAAATACTTGGTTTAGATAATGAACAGTCCAGGGGATTTGGATTTTTGTGTTTTCATTGAAACTTGGATGGGAGTAGGAATGAGTGGGATAATCCATCTTGAACTATGCACAATTCCCCCGAGGACAACTGACTGTAGAATGCGGCAAGGCCACTGCTTCACTTTGCCACTAAAGTGAAGATAAAGAATATGTACTACTCTTCAGGGTCTAACTTGGCACCCCCTTTCTCACTGATTGTGTGCGCTAACCTTCTGTCCACTGACACCCTACTGGAGTGGTCCCCTTCCTAGGCAGACCCCTGGCAAACTCCCTGGTACTCACGGACACTGTTTGTCCCAAGGCCACTCTGCTTCCAACTCCAATTGTCAGCTTCCTGGACCTCCTGGCTCAGCACCACACTCTGACTCACTAGGCCGACTGCCTGTGACCACCTTCCATGCAGACAGGAGGAGAGACAGCCATCGCCCTCCTCCTGGGACCTGACTTCCCGCCCAAAGACACCCTGTCACATGTGCCCCTGGCTTTTATGACGTATCCCAGGATGCACCAATCTACTGGGACAGCCACAAAAGCCTGTGTGTCACTGGCTGGGTTTCCTCCACCGTCCAACAGGCTCCCCTATTATTGGATACAGTGGGGACACTCCCTCAGCCCAGATTAATCACCCATGGACACATGCAACAGACATAACTACAGATCAGGCTCCCCTGTGAAGCAGGCAGAGCAAACTATGCTTTTTCCTAGCACCTACCTAGGAGGGTGCTACACATATTACCTTTGTTTTATCCACAGTGTTCCCCCTGGGGGGAACTATTTCCTGCTGAAAAAGGGAATGTTAAGCCATTTTACAGGGGGCATGCTAACCAATCCTGACATTATCCAGACTTGCCAAACGCCAACATTAGTAACCTCCTGCAGCTGACACCCCTTGTCTCATACCCAATTAGAAATGTGTTGCCACTTATTAGCCAATAGGCCTTGTTGGTGTAAATGTTGTCACACAATATGTTATTCCTCCCCTGCTCCTGATCCACAACACTCCCAATAGCCAATGAGGGGCCTAGATGTAGCTTTAAAAGTTTGCTTGGAGCAGTGGGACAGTGGGGACATATCATGCAGGTGCTGGCGACTGCAGTGGCCCAGTACCAGGATGTCCTGCACTAGTAATGGGTCTGGGTCACTGATGTACAGTACATAAGTTGTGTACCAACCCTGGAAGGAAGGCAGCAGCCAGGCACAGAGTAGAGGTGGATGTGGGAGGAGGATATCTTTTGAGGGGGGGGGGGGAGAAAGATGGGTGTGTGCAGCTAAGGCCAAAAAGTATCCCCCTTTCCTGCGGCAATGGTGGCTTGCAGTTAGCAAAGAGCTGCTTGCCAGCCTTAACCACTCGCCGGCCAGTCGCCGCCTATACAGGGAGTGCAGAATTATTAGGCAAATGAGTATTTTTGAGGATTCATTTTATTATTGAACAGCAACCATGTTCTCAATGAACCCAAAAAACTCATTAATATCAAAGCTGACTATTTTTGGAAGTAGTTTTTAGTTTGTTTTTAGTTTTAGCTATTTTAGGGGGATATCTGTGTGTGCAGGTGACTATTACTGTGCATAATTATTAGGCAACTTAACAAAAATCAAATATACAGTATACCCATTTCAATTATTTATTTTACCAGTGAAACCAATATAACATCTCAACATTCACAAATATACATTTCTGACATTCAAAAACAAAACAAAAACAAATCAGTGACCAATATAGCCACCTTTCTTTGCAAGGACACTCAAAAGCCTGCCATCCATGGACTCTGTCAGTGTTTTGATCTGTTCACCATCAACATTGCGTGCAGCAGCAACCACAGCCTCCCAGACACTGTTCAGAGAGGTGTACTGTTTTCCCTCCTTGTAAATCTCACATTTGATGATGGACCACAGGTTCTCAATGGGGTTCAGATCAGGTGGGCCATGTCATTAGCTTTTCTTCTTTTATACCCTTTCTTGCCAGCCACGCTGTGGAGTACTTGGACGCGTGTGATGGAGCATTGTCCTGCATGAAAATCATGTTTTTCTTGAAGGATGCAGACTTCTTCCTGTACCACTGCTTGAAGAAGGTGTCTTCCAGAAACTGGCAGTAGGACTGGGAGTTGAGCTTGACTCCATCCTCAACCCGAAAAGGCCCCACAAGCTCATCTTTGATGATACCAGCCCAAACCAGTACTCCACCTCCACCTTGCTGGCGTCTGAGTCGGACTGGAGCTCTCTGCCCTTTACCAATCCAGCCACGGGCCCATCCATCTGGCCCATCAAGACTCACTCTCATTTCATCAGTCCATAAAACCTTTGAAAAATCAGTCTTGAGATATTTCTTGGCCCAGTCTTGACGTTTCAGCTTGTGTGTCTTGTTCAGTGGTGGTCGTCTTTCAGCCTTTCTTACCTTGGCCATGTCTCGGAGTATTGCACACCTTGTGCTTTTGGGCACTCCAGTGATGTTGCAGCTCTGAAATATGGCCAAACTGGTGGCAAGTGGCATCTTGGCAGCTGCACGCTTGACTTTTCTCAGTTCATGGGCTGTTATTTTGCGCCTTGGTTTTTCCACACGCTTCTTGCGACCCTGTTGACTATTCTGAATGAAATGCTTGATTGTTCGATGATCACCCTTCAGAAGCTTTGCAATTTTAAGAGTGCTGCATCCCTCTGCAAGATATCTCACTATTTTTGACTTTTCTGAGCCTGTCAAGTCCTTCTTTTGACCCATTTTGCCCAAGGAAAGGAAGTTGCCTAATAATTATGCACACCTGATATAGGGTGTTGATGTCATTAGACCACACCCCTTCTCATTACAGAAATGCACATCACCTAATATGCTTAATTGGTAGTAGGCTTTCGAGCCTATACAGCTTGGAGTAAGACAACATGCATAAAGAGGATGATGTGGTCAAAATACTCATTTGCCTAATAATTCTGCACTCCCTGTATACGGCAGAAGGTCGGCAGGTTCCCGCGAATCGCTGTACCTGTACGGCTGTTCGTAGGAGTGATCCTGGGGCCTCGCGCGTGCCCCACTCGCCAGCGGGGAAGCCGATCCACGGGGCCGGCCGCCATTGCCACCGGGCAAACGGTATCGCTCCCCGTGTAGAGAGAACAGCGGTCTGCTGTTGTAAACACAGGAATCAATACAGAGCTCCTGTGTTCCTCCTATTTAGGATCACAGGTCTCTTTTTTGATTTTACAAGCCCCCCCCCCCACACACAGTTAGGAAACACTCCCCTAGGCTCACATTTAACCCTTTGATCACCCCTGGGTTAACCCCTTCCCTGCCAGTGTCATTAATACAGTAACAGTGCCGCCAGCCCCATGGATCGGCTTCCCCGCTGCCTAATGGGATGGCCGCGTGCCCCCAGAAGCGCTCTAGTATAGGTACGTCAATTTGCGCAGTGGAGCCAGCCTGTTGCAGTGTATCTGCAGTGAGCGGTGGCCAAGTGGTTAATATACGCTTATTGGGATTTTTTTTTTTTACCAAACATATGTAGCAGAATACATATTGGCCTATATGTATGAGGAAAATAGATTTTTTTTTCTATTTTTTTTATTGGATGATTTATAGCAGAAAGTAAAAAATATATATATATTTTTTAAATTGTCTGTCTTTTATTTGTTTATAGAAATTAAATAAAAAATGCAGAGGGGATCAAATACCACTAAAAGAAAGCTCTATTTGTGGGAAAAATTGATATAAATTGTATTTAGGTACAGCATTGCATGACCGCGCAATTGTCAGTTAAAGTAACGCATATGGCAAAAAATGGCCTTGTCATTAAGGGGGTAAAACATAGACAAAGCTAAAATCTTGGCAAGGAAAACAAATTTCCAAATGTACTTCCTTGAATGTAATTGAATTGAATGTAATTGAATGTAATTCCCCCAATGTGAACCAAATATAGTCCTCAAAATTTACTGAACCAAGAATCCAATTATGTAGTATCATTAGTAATAATATTTTCTATATGGAGATTTTAGCTTTATGCATTATTGTATTTATAAAGAATGATTTGTTATTACTATATCCATCTTGGTTTGTCTAAAAACAAATAGTCTTTAATTGAATATTTGGGGGTTTGAAAGTCTAATACAGGATTTTTTAACCACTGGACCGGAAGGATTTGCCCCCTTAAAGCGGAGTTCCGGGCACAAAATCGATCTTTTTTTTTTTGTGCCCGTCCGCTTGTTCACCTTCACCTGAAACAGAATTGGATAGTTAGGTTTTTTTTTTTTTTTTGTACTCACCTTGTAATTGAAGATCGAAGATACTCACCTATTCTTCACTTCCTCCCTCTGTGCCGCGGCTCCGCCGTCACTTCCGGGCTTGCAATGATTCCTGGGAGCTGAACGTCATCGCTCCCAGGAATCAATGCGACGGCACCGGCCCTGCTCGTCACTTCCGGGGGCGACGCCGCATTCCCTACTAAACATCCTGTATTAGACTTTCAAACCCCCAAATATTCAATTAAAGATCCCCGCTGAGCAACACGGATCCGCCTACGGAGGCGGACCGTGTGAAAGAGCCCTAAGTAAGTATTTCTTCTTGCAGGTAAGTGCGAACCGGGACAGATCAGAGGCTAGCCATTGTGGAATGTGCTAGCCCTGACTGTCCCGGGGGTATGTTCGCTGAAAAATGGTTTCTGTGCCCGGAACTCCGCTTTAATGACCAGGCCATTTTTTGCGATTCGGCACTGCGTTACTTTAACGGACAATTGCGCGGTCGTGCGACGCTGTACCCAAATAAAATTGATGTCCTTTTTTTCCCACAAATAGAGCTTTCTTTTGGCGACCATCATTTGATCACATGTGCGATTTTTATTTTTTGCACTATAAACAAAAAAAGAGCAACAATTCTGAAAAAAAAAAAAACAATATTTTTCACATTCTACTACATAACATTCCCCAAAAAAATGTTAAAGGGTCCTTTCACACGGCCGCTCCGTGTGTCCGCAAATCATCCAATCCGTTTGCGGATGATTTGCGGACATAATGTAAGTGAATGGCACTGCGGATGTCAGCGGAATACCATCCGCTGACATCCGATTTTCTTCCTTTCAGTTCTGTTCCGTTTTTTGGAACGGAACAGAACCCTATTTTTTCATCCGTGTAAAAAACGGAAAGGAAGGAAAATCGGATGTCAGCGGTGTCATCCGCTGACATCCGCAGTGCCATAGACTTACATTAGGTCCGCATATCATCCGCAAACGGATGGGATGATATGCGGGCACACGGAGCGGATGACAGAAATGTCATCCGCTCCGTGGAAAAAAAAAAAAAAAAAAGTCCCGCAGCGGATCTTTCACCCGGAGCGGCCGTGTGAAAGGAGCCAAAATCAAATTTTTTACATTTTAGGCCAATTTGTTGTCTGCTACATATTTTTTGGTAAAAATAAAACGAACGCAATAAGTGTATTTTGATTGGTTTGTGCAAAAGTTATCACGTCTACAAACTACGGGAAAGATTTATGTCATTTTTTTTTTTACTAGTGATGGCGGGGGATCTGCGACTTTTAGCGGGACTGCGACATTGCGGCGGACAGATTGGACCCCTATGATGAATACGGGTGTTTTTCACCCCCGGATTTTAAAAAGCAATTAATTATCTCCATTCATTTTTAATATATTTTTTATATTCTCACTATATACAATTGTTCACACAACCTTAGGTTTTTGTTCTGGAATATGTTTTTTAAAAAAAAGATTTTTTATTCCGCGATATATCAGATTTTTTGTTCCGGAATACATGTTTTTATTATACCAATAACGTTTTTTGAATTTCTTATTTTTATTTTTCCATAATTTTCTATCCTAATGTGGCCCTCGTAGTAGTCCGGTGAAAGCTGCTTTGAAAATGATGTTAAATTAGCCGCCCTATACAAATAGTACATATTTGTAGTAAGCCACGAGTAGCAAGATGGTTTCTGCCTGGCAACAACAAGGAGCATCAAGATGGCAGCGGACAGCCGTTCTGTTGCCATGACAAGGGCTGGCTATAAGAAGACCGGGAGTACGCCGTGGGAACGCCGCTCCAGCAGACGTCCTCTGACGAAACGCGTAGGGCGGGTCCGTTGCATCATAGCGTCACTTCCGGTTTCGGACTTTATAGGCGTGGAACGCGGAAGCTTCCCGGCGTTCGCTACTGATCCGAGGCAGCTTTCACTGTGAGTGTATGCTACTTGCTTTATAGCAGTCCTTTCATATATTTCTTCATGGGGCTCCCCTCTCTCTTTTCCATGTAAAAACGCCAACTTGTGCCTTGTTGGACCGTGGAGGGGGACCTCGGAAATATACATCAGCCTGATCATTGCATGCTACAGGTTGTATATACAGCGTGACACCTAGTGGCCGCACAGGTGATTGCAGCTTCTACCTTATTTTGAGGGAATTACTTTCCCAGTTTTTTTTACCACTTTACCACCAGGATTTTCTTTTCTTTTATTGGCATGTTGTGTCCACAAAATTAACTATACTATATTTATTATCAACTGCACTACTTATTTAACCCTTTGCACTGTATTATTTATCCCTGAAATAAATTCACTAGTCTATGTAAGTTGGTTTAATTTATTGCACTTCAACACTTTCTGGTTGAGTCTACCGTACACCAGGAGATTCAATCGGTTCCATCGGATTTTATACAATACATTGTATTTTATAATTTTACGGTATTATATTTTATGGGTGTCACCCCTTTATTTATGATCTGTTCCCATATGATTGCACTTTAAATAACACTTGATTACACAAAGGTAGCGCCGCTTCAACCTTTCTTGCACTTTTACCCTATAGATTGGACCCCTAACTGACATTTTTGACACTTTTTGGGGGACCAGTGACATTACTACAGTAATCAGTGCTAAAAATATGCACTGTTACTGTAATAATGACACTGGCAGGGAAGGGGTTAACACAGTGGGTGATCAAGGGGTTAAATGTGTACCTAGGGGCGTGTTTCTAACTGCATGGGGCGGGACTTATGGAATGACCACAGAGACCTGTGTTCCTATATAGAAGGATCACAAGCGATCTGTGACCATTCCAGAGAGAAGAACAGTCAGCTGTGTTTACAACAACTGACCGTTCTTCTCTCACATCGGGGAGCGATCGCGGGTGTCAGGCGGCAATCGGAGCCGCCTGCCCGCTGCATCGGAGTCCCCGCTGCCGAGTGGGGGTGATAGTGCGGCGCTGGCGGCGCACGCTCGCCCCCTAGCTGCAGGCGCACGACCGACGTAGGTCTACGTTGGTTTGCGCAGGAGGCTGCTGCAGTAAATTGGCAGCGGGCGGTCCGGAACTAGTTAATGGAAGTATTTTGATCATTCCTTTCTACTGTATAGAGGATATAGAGGATGAAAATTGATTTGTATTTTAGTGCAGACATCTGGGAAAATCAGGCAGCCAATCACACAGGCAGGAAATGACATGCGGTGTACAGAAGGCTTCCAGATTGCCATATTGTATTGAACTATATTAGGAAACTACAGCAGCTGTCAGATTGACAAGGAAAAGTCATTTTTAATAACATTAAATTGCAATATGACTAGAAATTGTATAACGCTATATCAGGGGTACTCAATTAAAATTCACGGAGGTCCGTTTGGTAACATTTTCTTTCTGCAGAGGTCTGAATCTAATTTTTCTGCTATGACTCAGGTCTTTCACGTCACAGCCCCCTTTAAATTAATGTCCTCAGTCCCCCTTTTTCCTATCACAGCCCCCCTTACATCACAACCCCCTTTCACATTAGAGTCCCCAACATTTGCGACCCGCTTACATCACAGCCCCCCTTGCAATCACAACCCCCCACATCACAGCTCACCCCCACCTGACATCACAGCCCTTCACCTCACATCACAAACCCTTCATATCACAGCCCCCTTCTCATATCACAGCCCCCCCCATATCACAGCCCCCCAATATCACAGCTCCCCCATATCACAGCCCCCTCTCGCATCACAGCCCCCCACATCACAGCTCCCCCATATCACAGCTCCCCCATATTACAGCTCCCTATCGCATCACAGCCCCCCATATCACAGCTCCCCCACATCACAGCCCCCTTTCACATCATAGCCCCCCATATCAAAGCTCCCCCCTCACATCACATCCACCGTATCTCATCACAGCCCCCTATATCACAGCTTCCCCCTCTCACATAACAGCTCCCCCATATCATAGCTCCCCCATATCACAGCCCCCCTTGCAATCACAACCCCCCACATCACAGCTCACCCCCGCCTGACATCCCAGCCCTTCACCTCACATCACAAACCCTTCATATCACAGCCCCCCCATATCATAGCCCCCAATATCACAGCTCCCCCATATCACAGCCCCTTCTTGCATCACAGCCCCCCAATATCACAGCCCCCCATAGCATGGCCCCCAATATCACAGCTCCCCCATATCACAGCCCCTTCTCGCATCACAGCCCCCCAATATCACAGCTCCCCCATATTACAGCTCCCTATCGCATCACAGCCCCCCATATCACAGCTCCCCCACATCACAGCCCCCTTTCACATCATAGCCCCCCCATATCAAAGCTCCCCCCTCACATCACATCCACCGTATCTCATCACAGCCCCCTATATCATAGCTCCCCCATATAACATCACAGCCCCCCACATCACAGCTCCACCTCTCGCATCACAGCCCCCCCCCCCCACATTACAGCTCCCCACATCACCACTCCCCCTCTCGCATCACAGTCCTCCATATCACAACTTCTCCCTTTTACATTACAGCCCCCAATATCACAGCACCCCCCCCATTCTCATCCCAGCTCCCCCTCTCACATTACAGCTCCCCCTTCTTACATCACCCCATATCACAGCTTCTCTCTCTCACATCACAGCCCTTCAGTATTATAGTCCCCCCCCCTCTCACAGCCCCTCATTTCACAGTTCACCCCTCACTCACAGTCCCCCCCCCATTTCTAAGCTCCCCCCTCTCACATCACAGCCCCCCCCCTAATAATCTTCTCCCTACCTTAACTCATTGTTTTGGAGGGCGGGGAGAGTGGCGGGTTGGACTCCTCTTCTGGGTGTGCCCGCCTGCTGCTGCCGCTAGGCTCTGTGCCGTCTGCCCTCCTCCTTGCTTTGGGTTCAGCGGCGGGCGGGTGCATTGGGAGAGGAGAGGGGTTGGACAGCTGCCACTTCCCCTGGAGGCCTTCTGTTCCCCCCGCCTGCTCTGCTGTGACTTTAGAAGCGGCAGGGGCGGGTGGGTGCATGCGGGGGGGAGGGGATCTGGGTCATCCTTGCTGTGGGTTCAGAGGTTGGGCTACTAGTGCATTGGGGGAGGGATTGGCAGCTGCCGCCCCCCTAAATAGCGAACCACCGCACTGGGGCGGGTTCACTCCGTGTACCCAGACAGCTGCTGCGGTCCATATTTAAGCGCATCTGGGTCTGGACGCGGCCCGGAGTCCGCCTATTGAGGACCCCGGCGCTTTATTAATGTTTTTGCTGTATTTTTTGTCACTAAAGTGGAGTTACCCTTTAACTACTCGCCGACTTGCCATAATACTTTTACTGCGTGCAGGGTTAATTTTGGCATTGAATTTCGATTTTGTTTTAGTTATAGTCTTTTGACTAAATTGCCATTTTAGTTTTAGTCTCATGATTTTAGTCATCTGCAATTTTAGTTTTAGTCTTATTTTAGCCGACTAAAATCTCCAGTACATCTCCAGTACATTTTATCTGAATAAAATCATTTGAGTCAACTAAAATTGAATGTGTTTAGTTAAATTGTAATGCATTATTTAAGCATTTTCTATAGAATTTCCAAATTCATATACTCTGGAGTAAAAAATTCTAATATAATGTTATTATTTATGGTATTAAGGTTTGGACAAACTTAGAGATACAGATTTAGCCACTCTTGACGGTCTGAGGAGGCCTGTAATGCTGCACAGTGCTCTGGATGGCGGTCTGAGGAGGCCTATAATGCTGCACAGTGCTCTGGACAGTGGTCTGAGGAGGCCTGCAATGCTGCACAGTGTTCTGGACGGCAGTTTGAGGAGACCTGTAATGCTGCACAGTGCTCTGGATGGCGGTCTGAGGAGGCTTGTAATGCTGCACAGTGCTCTGAACAGTGCTCTGAGGAGGCTTGTAAAGCTGCACAGTGCCCTGGACAGTGGTCTGAGGAGGCCTGTAATGCTGCACAGTGCTCTGGACAGTGGTCTGAGGAGGCCTGTAACACTGCACAGTGCTCTGGATGGTGGCCTGAGGAGGCCTGTAATGCTGCACAGTGCTCTGGACAGCAGACTGAGGAAGCCTGTAAAGCTGCACAGTGCCCTGGACAGTGGTCTGAGGAGGCTTGTAATGCTGCACAGTGCCCTGGACAGTGGTCTGAGGAGGCTTGTAATGCTGTACAGTGCTCTGGACGGTGGTCTGAGGAGGCCTGTAATGCTGCACAGTGCTCTGGACAGTGGTCTGAGGAGGCTTGTAATGCTGCACAGTGCCCTGGACAGTGGTCTGAGGAGGCTTGTAATGCTGCACAGTGCCCTGGACAGTGGTCTGAGGAGGCTTGTAATGCTGCACAGTGCCCTGGACAGTGGTCTGAGGAGGCTTGTAATGCTGTACAGTGCTCTGGACGGTGGTCTGAGGAGGCCTGTAATGCTGCACAGTGCTCTGGACGGTGGTCTGAGGAGGCCTGTAACGCTGCACAGTGCTCTGGATGGTGGCCTGAGGAGGCCTGTAATGCTGCACAGTGCTCTGGACAGCAGTCTGAGGAAACCTGTAATGCTGCACAGTGCTCTGGATGCCGGTCTGAGGAGGCTTGTAATGCTGCACAGTGCTCTGGACGGTGGTCTGAGGAGGCCTGTAACGCTGCACAGTGCTCTGGATGGTGGCCTGAGGAGGCCTGTAATGCTGCACAGTGCTCTGGACAGCAGTCTGAGGAAGCCTGTAATGCTGAACAGTGCTCTGGATGGCGGTCTGAGGAGGCCTGTAACGCTGCACAGTGCTCTGGATGATGGCCTGAGGAGGCCTGTAATGCTGCACAGTGCTCTGGACAGCAGTCTGAGGAAGCCTGTAATGCTGCACAGTGCTCTGGATGGCGGTCTGAGGAGGCTTGTAATGCTGCACAGTGCTCTGGACAGTGGTCTGAGGAGGCCTATAATGCACACAGTGCTCTAGACATGGACAGTCTGAATAGGAGGCCTGTGGGGCGCACGCACGCGTCCCCGCACGCCTACTTCCCTGTGATTTGACACAGCAGGAGTTCATCAACAGATCCCAGGCCTGGACTCATGGCCTGCACCTGCTGATCGTTTGTGTCAAATCACAGCCTAGAGCTCTGTGTTGGTAAACAATACAGAGCTCTATACAAAGGGAGAGATTGCTTTGTTTATTTTTCCTTCTTAGTGCCGGTTCACACTGGGGCGACCTGTGAGGCGACCTGGTCGCCTCACAGGTCGCCGCAGGTCGCCTCCCATAGGGAAGCTGCGGACCCGTTCTAATAGGAGCGACACAAGTCGCTCCGACCTAGAAAAAGGGTCCGGAGCTTCTTTGGGGCGACCAGGAGGCGACCGCCATAGACTTCAATGTTATGAAGTCCGTGGCGGCCGCTCCGAGGTCGCGGCGCGCTGCTCGCACCGCGATCTCGGAGGTCGCCCCTGCAAGTAGCGTCGCGGTAATGTGAACCGGCGCTTAAAGAGGTTGTAAACCCGGTAAAAAAAAAAATTTTTTTCTACAACCTGAAAGAGAAATACATAATGAGCTAGCTCATTATGAAATACTTACCTTAGAACGATCCCCGCCGTGCCGTCCGCTCACCTCTATGATGGGCGACATGTCTAGTCGCCCGTCTTCCGGGATCGCGGCATCCGGCCATCTGATTGGCCGGAGCCGCGGTGACGTCACTCCCGCGCACGCGCGCAGGAGCCGACAGTCACGGCACGGGGCTCTGAAGGAACGGCACGAGCGGCCGTTCCTTCATAGCGCATGCGCCGGTGATGTCACTGGATGCATCGAAGGTAAATATCTCCTAAACGGTACATGTTTAGGAGATATTTACAGTACCTATAGGTAAGCCTTATCATAGGATCACCTATAGGTACAACTTCCCGAGGAGGGTTTACTTCCTCTTTAACAGGGAAAATAAATAAATCAATCTGTAGTACAAAGCAGCACACAGTAAACACATTAAAGTGGCTGTAATTGTAAAGTCAGAAGGATTTTTATGCTAAGATAAAATAAAAAACCTTCTGTGTACAGCAGCCCCCCAATATCTGAGCCTATCTCCATCCTGTGATGCTGCAGGGGAGTCTTGGGTGCCCGAGACTCTCTTTCCTCATTGGCTGAGCTGGCAGCATGTCGCAATTGGCTTGCGCTGCTGTCCATCAAATTCAGTGAGCCAATGAGGAGAGAGAGGGGACGGGCTGCAGCTCTGAATGGACACACAGAGCTGCGGCTTGGCTCAGGTGCCCCCATAGCAAGCTGCTTGCTGTGAGGGCACTCAACAGGAGGGAGGGGCCAGGAGCGCTGGCGGGGGGACCCAAGAAGAGGAGGATCCGGGCTGCTCTGTGCACCAGAATTGGATCGTATGGGTGTTCACACCTATGTGATCCGATTTGTGTCTGAACCGACAGTTCGCACTGCGATATACGAACTAATCTGGGGGTGTCATTAACTTTGTATTGGCACCCCCAGCGATTCACATATGGCAGTGTGAAACCTCAGTGGATTCGCAGTGTAAACCGCCACTTACATGTTGGTTTTAATTTTTTTATTAAAAAAAACGAGACAATCACTTTAACACTGGCTAGGCACACAATTAACCCCTTGATTGCCCCTGATGTTATCCCCTTCCCTACCAGTGTCATTAGTACAGTAACAGTGCATATTTTTTAGCACTTATCAGTGTATTAGTGTCACTGGTGATGTCAGTATCAGTTAGTCAGCGCCCACAAAGTGTCAGTCAGTGTGAGATTGTCCGCCGCACTATCACAGTCCTGCTATAAGTCGCTGATCGGCGCCATTACTAGTACATAAGAAAAAACAAATAGAAATTCCAGTGTATAGCCCATAGTTTGTAGACACTATAACTTTCAGGCAAACCTATTAATATAAACTTATTGGGATTTTTTTTTTTATCAAAAATATGTAGCAGAATACATTTTGGCCTAAATTTATGAAGAAATATTTTTTTTTTTTTTTTAACATGTATTTTAAACAAAAAAATGTATAAAAAAAATAAAACATATTTATTTGTTTATTTAAATTGATTGAATATGTTTTGTAGCAGAAAGTAACGAAAATAGTTTCTTTGTTTTTTTCAAAATGTATGGTCTTTTTTCATTTAACCACTTGCCTTCTGTGCACTTAAACACCCTTCCCATCCAGGCCAATTTTCAGCTTTCAGCGCTCTCACACTTTGACTGACAATTGCGCAGTCATGCTACACTGTACCCATATGAAATTTTTATCATTTTTTTCACACAAATAGAGCTTTCTTTTGGTGGTATTTAATCATCTCTGGGTTTTTTATTTTTTACAAAAAAAAAAGAATAAAGACAGAAAATTTTGAAAAAAAAAAAAGTTTTTCTTATTTTCTGAGAGTAAATTTTGAAAATACATTTTTCTCCTTCACTGATGTGCGCTGATGAGGCAGCACTGATGGGCACTGATAGGCTGCACTGATGGGCACTGATGAGGTGGCACTTATGGGCACTGATGAGGTGGCACTTATGGGCACTGATGAGGAGGTACTAATATGCCGCACTGATGAGCACTGATAGGCGGCACTGATAGGCGGCACTGATAGGCGGCACTGATGAGCACTGATAGGCGGCACTGATGAGCACTGAGAGGTGGCACTGCTGGGCACTGAGAGGTGGCACTGCTGGGCACTGAGAGGTGGCACTGCTGGGCACTGACAGGTGGCACTGCTGGGCACTGAGAGGCGGCACTGAGAGGCGGCACTGACGGGGCGGCACTGATGGGCGGCACTGATGGGCACTGGCGGATGGCACTGGACACTGACGCGTGGCACTGATGAGCGGCACTGATGGGCAGCACCATCAGTGCCCACACTCAGTGCCCATAGTGCTGCCAGTCAGTGCTCATCAGTGCCTAGATGAGCAGGCACTGATGGGCACTGACTAGCAGCACTAAGGGCACTGATTGTGGGCATTGATGGGGGGCACTGATGGCGGGCACTGTGGGCACTGATGGGGGGGCACTGTGTGTGTATTTTTACCTTTAGTAATCAGGGCACTGGTGATCGGTGCCCTGATTACATTCTCCTGTGTCCCCGGTGCTGTGAGGCTCCCCCTCCTTCCTCACACTGCAGGCTCTGTGTGAGGAAGGAGCGCCGGCGATGAGAGATGATCTCATATGTTTACATATGAGATCATCGCTCATTGGACGGCCCGATCACGTGGTGAATGGCCGCTGTGATTGGCCATTCACCACGATCTGTGATCGGCCGTGTCCAAGGGACACGGCCGACACAGATTTTCCCCACAGCGCGCTCGCGGGAGCGCGCTGGGGGCGTGTCACTGGGAGGCCGTTTAAAAACGGCCTCCCGAAAATTCAAGTCCGCGCTGCAGCCGTATATAGGCTGTAGTGCGGATGGGGGGTGGTTAAATAATACAAAATAAAAAATACCACCAAAAGAAAAGCTCTATTTGCGTGAAAAGAAATTCTAAAAATCGTATTTGGGTACAGCGCTGAATGACAGCGCAATTGTCAGTTAACTGCTTGCCGACCGCCCGCTGCATATATACTGTGGCAGGCTGGCTCGGCTGCGTGAATCGCCGGCCCCCATTAGCCAGCGGGGAAGCTGATTCACGGGGCAGACGGTTCACGATTGCCTCCGGGCACCCGCGATCTCCCCGTGAAGAGAGAACAGCGGTCTGCTGTCGTAAACACAGCAGACCGTTGTTCTCTAAGGAATCAGTACAGAGTGCCAGTGATCCTCCTATTTAGGATCACAGGTTTCTGTGTTGATTTCACAAGCCCACCCCCCCCCACAGTTAGAAAACACCCCCTAAGCTTCACACGTAACCCTTTGATTGCCCCTGAGTTAACCCCTTCCCTGCCAGTGTCATTATTACAGTAACAGTGCATATTTTTAGCACTGATTACTGTAGTAATGTCACTGGTCCCCCCAAAAGTGTCAAAAATGTCCGATCTGTCCCCCGCAATGTCGCAGTCCTACTAAATATCGCAGATCGCCGCCATTGCTAGTAAAAAAAAAAGAAAAAAAAAAGAAAACAATCTTTCCCCTAGTTTGTAGACGCGATACCTTTTGACCAAACCAATCAAAATACGCTTATTGGGATTTTATTTTACCAAAAATATGTAGCAGAATACAAATTGGCCTAAAAGGATAAAAAAAAAAATTAATTTTTATTTTTTTTTTTATTGGGAATGTTATGTAGCAGAAAGTAAAAAATATTGTTTTTTTTTTTTCAGAATTGTCGCTCTGATTTTGTTTATAGCGCAAAAAATAAAAATCGCACAGATGATCAAATACCACCAAAAGAAAGCTCTGTTTGTGGGAAAAAAAAGGACATTGATTTTATTTGGGTTCAGCGTCGCACCAATAAGTAACATAGAGAGCAAAGGGAAAATTGGGACTTTTAAGGTAGCCACTCATAACCCCCAGGAGAAATAAACTCAAGTGTTTAAATAAAAATATATATTTTATTATTATTATACAGGATTTATATAGCGCCAACAGTTTGCGCAGCGCTTTACAATTTGAGGGAAGACAATACAGTTACAAAACAACTCAATACAGGAGGAATTCAAAGGCCCTGCTCATTAGAGCTTACAATCTAGAATTTTATTTGAACATTATTAAAAGATTGTATAAAATCAATTAAAAAACCGATACAGTATATCCTCATAATACATTGAGCAACAGGCTCTCTCCTATACCACAAGGAAGAGGCCTATGGAAATAGCCGCAGTGTAAACAAGTATCATATGATATGAGGTTAAATTCCCTGGGTTCCACGAGTATCTCCGAAAATTGCAGGATCGCTACGCGTTTCGCTTGTAGCTTCTTCAGGGGATCCTGTTAATATCAACTTCCAAAAGGAAGGAGATTGAAATGGAGCATCTGGAGCCGTACACATCTGGAGCCGTGCCCACACACCACGGGATCTCACTCTGGAAATCCAAATTCAGGGTATTTATTTATTTATTTATTTTTTAATTCTTGAGAGCCAGTAACACTTAGTGCCGGTTCACACTAGGGCGACCTGTGAGGCAACCTGGTCGCCTCACAGGTCGCCGTAGGTCGCCTCCCATAGGGAAGCTGCGGACCCGTTCTAATAGGAGCGACACAAGTCGCCCCGACCTAGAAAAAGGGTCCGGAGCTTCTTTGGGGCGACCCGGAGGCGACCGCCATAGACTTCAATGTTATGAAGTCCGTGGCGGCCGCTCCGAGGTCACGGCACGCTGCTCGCACCGCGACCTCGGAGGTCGCGGTGCGAAGTAGCGTCGCTGCAATGTGAACCGGCGCTTATGGATGGAGAATATCGCATAGATCCATAGATCAGATTCTCTCGTATACAGAGGGTAGTCTGTCTGGTTACTCCTCGCTGTTGGTAAATGCTGGTCCCTGGTATAGCCCCCCCCCCCTCTCTCTTTAAGGAATCCCAACGGCATTGCACGACTGCGCAATTGTCTGTCAAAGTAACGCAGTGCCGCATCGCAATAAAAATGGCCTGGTCATTAAAGGGGTAAAGCCTTCCGGTCCAGAAGTGGTTAAACTAGCACAGTGCCACATAGCAAAAAAATGGCCTGGTCTTGAAGAGGGGGGGGGGGGGGGGGATAAAATCTTGCGGACAGTATTATAAGTATAAGTATTTTATTTTGGAATTTTCATGTTTCCTCCTGTCTGCCGCAGACTAATGACATCATCTCAGCCTGGGCAAAGTCACTGGATTGGAGCTCAAGGCACCGTTTTTTTTTCTTTTTGCAGTATATTGTGTCAGGAATGTGTTCATGCAGACTTGTAAAGTTACCTTAAAGTTTCCTTACCTATAAGTCAGCTTGACAAAGACCCTGCCGCCTTTCTCCTTCTAGAATATGGTGCACCCTGCGTGTCCCCGCAGTAGTAGCTCAGAGAAATATATTGCACCAGCTGCATATCTGGCAGACAGTTGGAAGGGCAGTTTATGGGTCATAAAGAGACCAAGTCATGCTGGACATTTGGCAGCACATCTCTTATCAAACAGGCAATGTAATTGCTGATTACCCACTTCCAGACCGCCGGCCGCATATATATATACTGCAGCAGGGCGGCCCGGCTGCCCAAAATCCCGTACATGTACGTGATTTTGTGCACAGGTTTTGGGGGGCGCACCCCGCTGGAGCGCCACTCCTGCTGTGATTGGCCCCAAAGCCCCACTATTACATCAGAGTCCCTACTATACAAGAGAGCCCCCCGTCACATCAGAGCCCCCCATCACATCAGAGTAACCCCATGACAGAGTTTCCCTATTACATTAGAATCAACCATCAAATCAGAGTACCCCCTATAGATGAGAGCCCACATCGTATCAGAGTACCCCTTATAGATGAGAGCCCCCATCATATTAGAGTACCCCCTATAGATGAGAGCCCCCATCGTATCAGAGTACCCACTATAGATGATAGCCCCTATCATATCAGAGTACCCCCTATAGATGAGAGCCCCCATCATATCAGAGTACCCCCTATAGATGAGAGCCCCATCACATCAGAGTACCCCCTATAGATGAGAGCCCCCATCATATCAGAGTACCCCCTATAGATGAGAGCCCCCATCATATTAGAGTACCCCCTATAGATGAGAGCCCCCATCACATCAGAGTACCCCCTATAGATGAGAGCCCCATCATATCAGAGTACCCCCTATAGATGAGAGCCCCATCACATCAGAGTACCCCCTATAGATGAGAGCCCCCATCATATCAGAGTACCCCCTATAGATGAGAGCCCCATCACATCAGAGTACCCCCTATAGATGAGAGCCCCCATCATATCAGAGTACCCCCTATAGATGAGAGCCCCCATCATATCACAGTACCCCTATAGATGAGAGCCCCCATGATACCAGAGTCCACCCTATAGATGAGAGCCCCCATCATATCAGAGTACCCCCTATAGATGAGAGCCCCCATCATATTAGAGTACCCCCTATAGATGAGAGCCCCCATCACATCAGAGTCCCCCCTCACATCAGAATGCACATCAGAAGCCTCCATCATGGCTGGCCTCCTTTGTCAAACCCCTGAAAGACATGCAAACAGTGGAGACATCAAGGGTCAATAAAAGGGCCACCATTTGCCCAGGTCTGCTGTTGTGGGATATGCTGTGTTCATTTTTCATTTCAAAGGTTTGCAACCACTTTAACGTTTGTTACCTGTATCTATAGCAAAGCTTCATTTTGGAATTAGGCAGCAATATACACTCACTGGCCACTTTATTAGGTACCCCTGTTGCTTGGTAACACAAATTGCTAATCAGCCAATCACATGGCAGCAACTCAATGCACTTAGGCATGTATATGTGGTGAAGACGACTTGTTGAAATTCTAACCGAGCATCAGAATGGGGAAGAAAGGGGATTTAGGTGACTTTGAACGGGGCATGGTTGTTGGTGGCAGACGGGCTGGTCTAAGTATTTCAAAAACTGCTGATCTACTGGGATATTCCAACACAACCACCTCTCGGGTTTACAGAGAATGGTCAGAAAAAGAGAAAATATCCAGTGAGTGGCAGTTGTGTGGAGGAAAATGCCTTGTTGATGTCAGAGGTCAGAGGAGAATGGGCAGACTGGTTCGAGATGATAGAAAGGCAACAGCAACTTAAATAACCACTCCCAATAACCACTGCTGAATACCATCTCTGACCGCACAACACACCGAACCTTTAAGCTGATGGGTTCTAGTAGAAGATCACACCAGGTGCCACTCCTGTCAGCTAAGAACAGGAAACTGAGGCTACAATTGGCACAGGATCACCAAAATCGGACAATAGAATATTGGAAAAGCGTTGCCTGGTTTGATGAGTCTGGATTTCAGCTGTGACATTCAGATTTTTAGGGTCAGAATTTGGTGTAAACAACATGAATTCATAGATGCATCCTGCCTTGTATGACCGGTTCAGGCTGGTGGTGGTGGCGTAATGGTGTGGCGGATATTTTCTTGGCACACTTTGGGCCCCTTAGTAGCAACTGAGCATCATTTAAACACCACGGACTACCTGAGTATTGTTGCTGACCATGTCCATCCCTTTATGACTACAGTTTTCCCATCTTCTGATGGCTCCTTCCAGCAGGATAATGCACCATGTCACAAAGCTCAAATCATCTCACCACTGTTTTCTTCACCATGACAATGAGGTCACTGTACTCCAATGGTCTCCACACTCACCAGATCCGGTCACTGTACTCCAATGGCCTCCACACTCACCAGATCCGGTCACTGTACTCCAATGGCCTCCACACTCACCAGATCCGGTCACTGTACTCCAATGGCCTCCACACTCACCAGATCCGGTCACTGTACTCCAATGGCCTCCACACTCACCAGATCAGGTCACTGTACTCCAATGGCCTCCACACTCACCACATCTCAATCCCATAGAGCACATTTGGGATGTGGTGTAACAGAAGATTCACATCATGGATGTGCAGCCGACAAATCTGCAGAAACTGCGTGATGCCATCATGTCACTATGGACCAGAATGTTTCCAACACCTTGTAGAATCTATGCCACCAAGAATGAAGGCAGTTTTGAAGGCAAAAGGGGGTGCAACCCGGTACTAGCAAGGTGTACCTAATAAAGTTTACATTTAATGTAATTCTCCTGCTGCCAAATTAATCAAATCTCTAGGGTGGGACCGCGACCTCTTTCCAGTCTATCTGCATACTTATTGAGCTGCTACCAATTTTGACATATGGGGAGAATAGAAAATGATGGATTTATAAGGGTAAAATTAACACAGCATTAGAGATTTTTACCAGAGAACAGACTGGCTGTGGAAAGCATAATACGTAATATATTCTTTGTTTTACCCAGTAATTACCAGAGTGACTGCAGCAAGGACTGATAGCTGTCATCTCCTGTCATCTCAGAAGGAATCTGTCAGATGTTCCGCATATTATGGATTGCAATCAGCGGCTGCCAGCACCTTGAGTGCCTGGAAAACTTCTAGATACTAAGGAGCATATTTATAAAATATGGGTGACTCAAGGCAAATTTACCGGTATAGATTTACACGGGGGATGAGTGAAACTGAACATTTTTTTTAATATCTGCAAAATTGGTAGATTTCAGTGAATTTTTGCCATCTGGAGTGAGTGGGGGAAGGTAAAAATAAGGTGGTTTATGCTGATTTACTCCTTTATATTATTTACCTACTTTTAGTGGGTGGCACTCCCCACTGCAAGGGTTGCTTGCTCATTTTGACTGATACTTTGGGTTATGGGCCCCTTGCCTCCTTCTGTACAAGGTAGGACTGCTGTTCCTGCATTATTAACTCAAACACAATATTCCCCCACGCACACGTTCCTAAAAAATGGCTACTCGGTAATGGGTTCTGTAATGACCACAGGCTGGGAACAGTACAGAGATGTATAGTAACTAAGTAGAACTACTTCACTACTGTACTTAAGTACAGAAAGGCGGTATCTGTACTTTCCTAGAGTAGAATTTTTTTCTCCTACTTCCACTTTTACTTCACTACATTTTTTCGATGATTTCAATACTTCTACTCCGATATTTTTTTTTGTGCTGCATAGTTACTCGTTACTATTATAAAAATTACCACTGCCAGAACAGTAGATGGCAGGTTTCATGAAGTTCAAAACATGTGTATTATCAGCGCATACGAAAATAAATGATACTGTATGTATAAATAAAAGCTGCATTTGAAATAATAAAAAACAATATGATGTTCAAACTTTTGACTTCTTTCTTTAACCGCTTGCCGACCGCCGCACGACTATATACTGCGGCAGTCAGCCCCTCACAGGCAGAGTGACGTATCGGTACGTCACTAGCCTGGGAGGGTCTGGGGAGCGAGCGCGCCGCCGGCGGCGGCGCGCTCCCGCTCCCACGCGGTCACGGACCCCCCCGCGTGTGTGACCGGCGGACCCGATGTCCGCCGGCCACTCTGCGATCGGCGGGGGAGAGGGAGAAAGTCAGGCAGCTTGTGTAAACAAGCTGCCTGTCATTCTCCTCGGTGTAAAGACACTGATCACACGGATCTACTATGTAGATCCGTTGATCAGTGTCCTTACAGCTGAAGCCACAGCCAATCACAGTAGAAAGCACGCTCCTAGGGACACACACAGCCCCTCCCTCCCAAATAAAGTTAACCCCTTCACTACCAGTGTATTTTTACAGTAACAGTGCATATGTATAGCACTGATTACTGTAGAAATGTCACTGGTAACCCCAAAAGTGTCAAAAATGTCAGTCAAGGGTCCGATCTGTCCGCCCCAATGTCACAGTACCGCAAAAAAATCGCAGATCGCCGCCATTACGCGTTAAAAAAAAAACAACAAAAATGACAAAAATCTTTCCCTTTGTTAGTAAACGCGATAACTTTTGCGCAAACCAATCAAAATACGCTTTTTGCGATTTTTTTTTACCAAACATAGGTAGCATAAAACAAATTGGCCGAAAATGTTAAAAAATTTTGATTTTTACATTTTTTTGGGGGGGAATTTCATAAAAAAAAATGTGAAAAATATTGCTATTTTTGCAAAATTGATGCTCTTTTTTTGTTTATAGCGCATGATCAAAAAATCGCACAGGTGATCAAATACCACCAAAAGAAAGCTCTGTTTGTGGGAAAAAAAGGACGCCAAATTCGTTAAGGTACAGCGTCGCACGACCGCGCAATTGTCCGTTAAAGTCACGCAGTGCCGAATCGCAAAATACCCCCTGGTCGTTTAGCAGCCAAATCCTCCGGGGCTTAAGTGGTTAATAACTACATAACACAGTACTTGTACTTTTACTTTCAGTACTTGAGTAGCAAAATTTTTTAAAAAACTACTTGCAATACTTAAGTACAAAAAATGTTGAAGACTTTATTACTTCTACTCAAGTCACTTTTTGATAGAGCACTTCCACTTCTACTCAAGTCACTTTTTGATCGAGCACTTGTACTTTTACTCAAGTATGGGTTTTGAGTACTTTATACAACTCTGGAATCCAAGTGAAGAGATGCCACCAGGACACCAAGGATTCCTCAAGAAGGGTCCAAAGCTTTATTCTCTTAGTCAAAAAAAGCCAAGGAATTTCCAGTCACAGCTTACCAACCAGCCTGCGACCAACTGAATGAACCTGTCTAACAGTATGCGTTAAAAACAGGGGTTTGGTTGCACACATTTGCAAATACATGCGTAAGCTGCAGGCCCCAGCAAGGCACCCTGATATCTGCAGAGCCTAACTCTACCTTTAAAGCAGGAGTGTCAAACTCAATTTTATCACGGGTCACCTCAGCATTATGGTTGCCCTCAAAGGGCCGGTTATATCTGTAGGATTAAATGTTCAGAGCACCCCATGCCCCCTCACACCCTTACATGAGATGTCAAGAGCCCCCCCACCATCAGAAGTCAAGAGTCACCCACCCTTCCTTACAGCACAATGCAACCCCTTACCTGGTGCTACTGCCAGGAAGAAGATGCGGGTGGATCTGGGAAGAAGAAAGTGCCAGGTCTGGAGGACGACCAGAGAAGGGCTGGAGTACGCTTACAGAGTCTGCTGAATGCTGAGACAAGGTGGTGTTGCGGCTTCACAGAGAGGAGCAGGATCTGTAGGAGGAGTTCTACCCTCCTCTCTGCTGCAAACTGCTGAGAAAGGGGGTGGGGGGGCAAAGACAAGCCTTACTGCAGCAGCACAGGATCTGGCAAAGGAGTTCTGTCCTCTGTTGCCGACTACTGAGACAAGGTGAGTGCAGAGACAAGGGGGGTGCTGCAGCTGCAGGAGAGGTGCAAGGGCCACATAAAATGGCATGGGGGGCCGCATTCGGCCCGCGGGCCTTGTGTTTGACACCTATGCTTTAAAGAGTCAGTGGGAGCACATGTATTCTAATGGATAAACTCCCAACTAAACCCCCTGTTTTTTTATATATATTTTTTTTTTTTATAATCTACAGTGTACAGTACAAGGTATGCATAGAACAGTTTGCAAGAATATAATATTTTAAGGTAAACCGGTGAAAACATACAATAGGCAGCAAAGACAACCATAATCATATTCCATAGGATAATAGAACTTCATGTGCAGGACCAAAGCTGGCCAGCAAGGTATAAAACTATGGCCCAAGAATCAGGAAGGGTCAAGGATTTCCAGTGCAAAGGGTCACCATGTGTCGATAATAGACACCCCTTGGAATGGGCCATCTTGAGCATGTAATTCAGGTCTCAAGGAGCACAATTCCCATTGCAGAAAAATAAAAAGAGACATGCTGCTCCAGTATTCGGAAAGAAATATGCAGATCATGGGATGGTAGTCCCGTAGTAGGAAATACGGGATGGCACTACAGGAAGAGGACTAGTGGATTCGGTGGTAATGGGTGGTGTAATGAGAGCCTCAACTATACAGAGAATGAGGTTGGGATATAATGGAAATGGGAACAGATAAAAGAGAAAGGCAAGAAAAGAAAGGGGGGTAAATGACTGTAGAGGAGAAGGGGTCCGTGCCCACCAGTGACCCCCACCCCCCCCCCCCCCCCCCGGGGCCGCTAGGCATCACTCACACAGAAAAGTCATGCCGTGCGGCCTCCTGTAGATATGCGTCCATACCAACAAAGTACAGCCAAGGTCCCCAGGTGTCACAAAAGGACCCCCCCCCCCCACCGTGATGAGTAGCTGTAAGGTCTTCCATGTCCCTGAGTTCATTTATTTTAGTATACCAGAGAGACCTCGTTGGCGGATGAACCGATCTCCAACAGAGGGGATGCAGGCCCTGGCTGCATTCAGGAGTTGAATGGTCAGGGAAGATTTGTATTTCTTTATCGGCCTCTGCGTGAGGTGGAGCAGGCATGTCGCTGGGTCGTCCGCCAGATCCACATTGGTCAGATGTTTAATGGTGTCAGTCACTGTCTGCCAAAAGGGTTTGAGTTTTGGGCATGTCCAAAAAATGTGCAGCATGGTGCCCCGTTCACCATTGCAGCAGCAGCATGTATCTGGAACCTGCGGAAAATATTGATGGAGAGTTGTGGGCACTCTATACAATCTGGTCAGGATCGTGTACCCAGTTTCCTGAACATTCGAGGCTATGGAGGATTTTTGCGCGAAATACAGAATCTTCTCCTTTTGAGAAGCCGCAAATGTCATGTTGAGGTCAGATTCCCATCGGGAAAGAAACGGAGGGCAAAAGTCAGATGCGGAGCTAAGCAAGGCCTTGTAGAGAATAGAAAGGCCGTGGTAGATCATTGTTCCCCTCTGACCGATGCATAACAACTCCGTGAGTTGCTGGGAAATACCCCGCTTGCGGATGCAGTGATGCAGGATAAACCCCCTGTTTTTAACGCTGTTAGACAGGTTAATTCGGTTGGTCGCAGGCTGGTTGGTAAGTTGTGACTGGAAATTCCTTGGCTTTTTTGACATGTGTTTGCCCTTCCAGTGTCCCTTGCTGTTTAGACCAGTTATTGGTGACCACTTTTTGTATTATTCTCTTAGTCACATGGTACACATAAGGCAACGTTTTGGAGCCACGCAGGGCTCCTTGTCAGGCAAGTGCGAGGCTCGGAAACGTTTCCTTATGTGTACCATGTGACTATGGGAATAAAGCTTTGGACCCTTCTTGAGGAATCCTTGGTGTCCTGGTGACATCTCTTCACCTGGATTCTCTACGGTTCCCATCCTGTGGTCATTGACAGTCTGTGGCCTGACAAGGAGCCCTACGTGGCTCTGAATCATTGCCTTATGTGACCACGAGAACAAAGCTTTAGACCCTTCTAGAGGAATCCTTGTGCTCGTTGACATCTCTTCACTTGCATTGTTAACCCCCTGTGCCACCCAATGATCTTCTATGGGGTAGCAGGGGTATCCAGGACAGAGGACTGAAGTTTTTTTCAACAAAGCAGCTACCAGCACACCGGTCTTCAGGCTGGGTTCACACACACATGCGAATTGGATACTGGTTTCAATAGAGCCGGTTCACACAGCGCCGGGGTGGCCGTGGTCTGCATTTAAAAAGGGTCCTCTGCATCTTTGGCTCCAATTCAGGTGCGAATTTAGGCAAAACTTTGGACAAGATTCACACCTTGACCGGTGAACAGAGACGCATCAGACCCCAGGCATGAACCCACGGCTGCATATGTGTGAAGCCGGCCTCAGTCATGGTAAGCATCATCCCTAGTTCTGTTTAACTGCTTCAATAGTGGGCATCCCCCCCCCCCCCCTTCCTGACCAGGCCAATTTTCAGCTTTCAGCACTGTCACACTTTGAATGACAATTGCGTGGTCATGCAACACTGTACCCAAATGGAAAGTTTATCTTTTTTATTTTACACAAATAGAGCTTTCTTTTGGTGGTATTTGTTCACCGCTCGGTTTTTTATTTTTTTGCTAAAAAAACCCCCGAAAAAAAATTATTTAAAAAAAAAAACAAAATATTTTTTTTTACGTTTCTGGCAGAAAATTTGGTAAATAAGTAATTTTTCTCCTTCACTGATGTGCGCTGACGAGGCGGCACTGATGAGGTGACACTAAAGAGCACTGATTAGGTGGCACTGATATGGAGACACTACTATGCCTCACTGATAAGCACTGATAGGCGGCACTGATGGGCACTATTAGGTGGCACTAATGGGCACTAATATGCAGCATTGATGGGCAGCACTAATGGGCACTGATGAGTGGCACGGCACTGATTGGCACTGAATGGCAGCACTAACTGGTGTCACTAATGGGCACTGATTGGTGTCACTCATGGGCACAGACTGGCATCACTTGCTGGGCACTGCTGGGGCTGCACTGATGATCAGTGCCCTGATTATCTGTACAGTCTTCCCTGCGAGGAGATGATTGTCTCTCGTCGCCTCACATTGTCAGTGTGAGGTGAAGAGAGCCGATAAACAGCACTTCTGTGTTTACATGTGATCGGCTGTGATTGGACACAGCTGATCACATGGGTAAAGAGTTGCGTTATCGGCTCTTTACCAATATTGTGGTTGCGCCAAGTCCCTAAGACACGGCACGTCCACGATCACCGTGCTGCAGGCTCCCACGGGTGCGCGAGAGCAGTGACACTGGGGTATAGTCATATTACATCGTCCCAGAACGAGAGGACATCCTGTCCGCCATAATTTTACTATACGGTGGGAGGGAGGAAGTTAAAGGGATAAAACACTGAACTTCAGCTTTAAGCCCCACCTGCTAGCTGGAAATACAGTAGCATTAAAAATAGTTGTGCGCAATATTTCCTATTTGTCTGCTTGAAAAAATATTCACTATGACCAAACATTTTTGGACACCTGATCATCACACCTCTATGAGCTTACTGGACTTTCCATTACAATACGATGGGCAATAATATGGACTTTTGCAGCTATAACAGTCTCCACTCTTCTGGGAAGGCTATCCACAAGACTTTAGAGGGTGTCTGTGGAAATTTGGGCACATTACCTAAAAGAACATTTGTAAAGTCAGGTACTGATGTTGGATTAGAAGACCTGGCTAACAATCAATATTCTAGTTGACCCCTAAGGTATTCAGTAAGGTTGAGGTCAGGGTCCTGTGCAGGCCACTCAAGTTCCTCCACACCAAACTCATCAACAATGTCTTTATGGGTGGTGTTCAGTAGGGTTGGGGCCAAGCCTTTGTGCATGCCACTTGAGTTCCTCAACACCAAACTCATCAAACTTGTCTTTATAGAGCTGGCTTTGTACACAGGGGAACTGAAAAGGACAAAGGCCTTCCCCAAAATTGTTACCACAAGGTTGGAAGCCCACTATTGTCTTAAATGTGTTTGTATGTTGTAATATTGACAGAACCCTTCACTGGACACTCTTGAACCCAATCCTTTGGTTGTGTGTCAGAGGACCAATACTCGCACAGCTACTGCTAATGCTCATTCTTGCATAGCAAATGCTTATTCCTGTGCAGCTAATGCCTATTTCCGTGCCGCTAATGCTGGTACACATGTGCCTGCACACAGACCAGCTCGGGCTAATACCCAGCGTGCACTGACACATTGGTGCATCTGTGTGCGCCAGCGCGCAACAGCGTGCACACACGTCCACGTGTAAAGGCAACAAACTGCATATTTAAAGGAAACCCTGGTATGTACTTATTACTGGACGTTTTAGCTTTTCCATGACCCTTGTTCCTGTGTTCATGCTTTTGCTGATCTTCGTTGCTGACCCGGCTCCTTCCTAACTTTGCTCTGTGGATTTCGGATACCGGCCTCGGCTTGCTTTTGACTATTCTCTACCTACTTCCCTGGTACTAACCTCAGCCTGCTACTGGACCTTGCTCCACCTTCTTCCCTGGTACTTACCTTAGCCTGCTACTGGACCTTGCTCCACCTTCTTCCCTGGTACTTACCTTAGCCTGCTACTGGACCTTGCTCTGCCTGCTTCCCTGGTTGTCACTTCAGCCTGCTTCCTGACCACGATATTGCCTCACCTTGTATAACCCTGGCTAACCCTGACTATGTCTCTCTCAATGACAATTGCCTGCTACCAAACTACCAGCACCCGTACTTCTTTGAGCCTTGTACCTCTGTCACCACATTTAGGGGTGCTCGGACCAGAGCCGTAAGGGAACACCTCTTGTCAACTCGGCCTCCAACCAAGGTATGTGACAAGGGGAGTCAACATACTTTTGCCCACATACTGTATACTTAGCATCTTCTATGGGAGCATCTTTCACCAGGCTCCCTAAAATATACAAGCAATAAGTAAGTCAGCCAACCGACATCAAAGCACAACTAAAATATCAGTTTTTGTGTGGAAGGGACCCTTTGATCTCATGAAAAGTATCTGATTATACACTGCAGCTCAGTTTTTACTCAGCTGTTCAGTAATGGCATCTATTTCAGTTCTGCGTGAAAGGCTACAATAAAGTTTTTATACAGAGGTGTCCCTATAATGGACTGAAAATTTGCAGATTTTACACTAATTTTATAGACTCATAAAAGTCTACGCTTCTAAGCTGCTTGTAAATTGATGTAAATTACTTCGCCAAAACATCTTTGCTCAACACTTATCATCATAGCAGTTTATGTGCCCTTTATATGTTCTAGATTCTAGCGCTAGAATCACATTTCCTTCAGGTTTTCAGGATTGCTTAAGAGACAATTAAAAGGACTACTTCATGCAAAAGCAACTTTTTAATCAAGGTCGGAGTTTAAAGCAGCATTTAACCCTCTGCTATATTTTAATTTAGCACACTGAGCACAATAAAAAAAACATACCCCAGTAAACTATTTGATAAAATTCTTACCCCTAAATAGACATTTGTAGTGTAGAACGCAGTGGGGGCCCACCCATTAGGGGCGCCGCTACCCCCCATCCATGCGTCAGGCCCCCTAATCTGCATGCAGGGCGCCGGATGCATGGATTCCAATGGGGGGGATTTTTTTTTTTTTTTGAAGCACGTGATTAGAGCCAGAGGCTCTAATAGGCTTCAAAAAAAGGGTAGAATCTGGGCGCAGAGCACTGAGCTCACCCAGTTATGGGACAGTAGCGAATGAACATTCGCTATTGCCACACTTATTCTCCTCCCGGCCAATCGGGAAGCGGGTCCTGAGACCTGTTTCCCGATTGGCCGAAAGGAGAAGCCATCCTATTGGCCAAGAAGGAGGTAGGAGACGGCCGCCAAGAGGGGACATGGGGACTAAGGGGGAAGCCGCCAACGCCGCTGCCTGTCAGTCCCGCAGAGCAACGTAACTAAACTGGCACGGGGGGGGGTATGGTGGTGCGGGCTGGAGTGATTGGGGGGGGGGTCCGTCTGACGCCCCCCCCCGACTGATAGAGCACCAGCCGCCACTGGTAGAACGAAAAAGTTTGTTTTGTTTCGATTTGTTATTTACATAAATTCATTTACTTAAATTGTTACTAAACCCAGGAGCCTGCATTCACTATATCTGGTCTCCCCAGGAGCCTGCATTTAATATATCTGGTCTCCCCAGGAGCCTGCATTCACTATATCTGGTCTCCCCAGGAGCCTGCATCCACTATATCTGCTCTCCCCAGGAACCTGCATTCACTATATCTGCCCTCCCCAGGATCCTGCATTCACTATATCTGCTCTCCCCAGGAGCCTGCATTCACTATATCTGCTCTCCCCAGGAGCCTGCAGTCACTATATCTGCTCTCCCCAGGACTCTGCATTCACTATATCTGGTCTCCCCAGGAGCCTGCGTTCACTATATCTGCTCTCCCCAGGAACCCGCATTCACTATATCTGGTCTCCCCAGGAACCTGCATTCACTATATCTGGTCTCCCCAGGAGTCTGCATTCATTATATCTGGTCTCCCCAGGAACCTGCATTCACAATATGTGGTCTCCCCAGGAGCCTGCATTCACAATATGTGGTCTCCCCAGGAGCCTGCTTTCACTATATCTAGTCTCCCCAGGACTATGCATTCACTATATCTGGTCTCCCCAGGAGCCTGCATTCACTATATCTGCTCTCCTACAGTACACAGAACATGGAAATGGAATTATTTTAGTAAATATAAACTGCCTAATACCTTTTCTCATCAGCAGTATATAGCAGTCCTGTGACCTCTATTAGTGTCAGCCGAGCACTAGTTAAAGCTTGTAGGAGGAGTTTCCATACTGCTACTGTACTATCAGGGTGCAGGACCCCTAATCCTCTGTCTGGACAGTACTGATTGGTCTTGTTCTGATCACATGCACCCTCCCAAGAAAAAAAAAAAAGAAGAAAACTCTCTAGCAATACACACCAAACTGAGCATGTGCAGACTGACTCCAAAGGCTCTGTACTATCCGGACCTGTTCTGGAGTCAGTAGAAGGGGAAGGGGAGGATCAGAGAAGACAGGTTCAAACAGCCTTTTTACACAATGCAGAGGATTAACCCCTTAGGTTCCACAGTGAGTATAACAAGCATGCTTTACTGCATATACAGACTGATTTTACTCTTTTGGGTTTAGTAACACTTTTTTTTTTTAACAGAAAATTTTTATTGAACAAATCAACAAATCAACATTACAAAACAAATGCATAAAGGCATCCAACACTTTGCACGACAATCTAATCAGTGACAAAAGAAAAAGGAATTTCATAAATATGGGGCTACTATATCTGGTCTCCCCAGGATCCTGCATTCACTATATCTGGTCTCCCCAGGAGCCTGCATTCACTATATCTGGTCTCCCCAGGAGCCTGCATTCACTATATCTGCTCTCCCCAGGAGCCTGCATTCACTATATCTGGTCTCCCCAGGAGCCTGCATTCATTATATCTGGTCTCCCCAGGAGCCTGCATTCACTATATCTGCTCTCCCCAGGAGCCTGCATTCACTATATCTGGTCTCCCCAGGAGCCTGCATTCACTATATCTGCTCTCCCCAGGAGCCTGCATTCACTATATCTGGTCTCCCCAGGAGCCTGCATTCACTATATCTGGTCTCCCCAGGAGTCTGCATTCACTATATCTGGTCTCCCCAGGAGCCTGCATTCACTATATCTGCTCTCCCCAGGAGCCTGCATTTACTATATCTGCTCTCCCCAGGAGCCTGCATTCACTATATCTGGTCTCCCCAGGAGACTGCATTCATTATATCTAGTCTCCCCAGGAGCCTGCATTCACTATATCTGCTCTCCCCAGGAGAGTGGAGAGTGTTAGCCGAGCAATTTCTTAAATAGGGGGCTAACCCCTGGTTACACACCATACATAGTAGGATTCCCATCCAAACTTAAAGGGGAAGTGTATTATATCATTGAACTTTATTTATCGTCCTATATCCCCTATAATTAACCAGTTCAAGTCCGAGGATGGAAAGTAAAGGGCGGGAAGGAAGGGGGCGGGGTAGAGTATGGGGAAGAAGGGCCCAGGTGGCAGAGGGGGGGGGACGAGGAAGGAGGGGAAAGCAAGGCAAGAGAAGGGAGGAGGGAAATACAGGGCGACCCATTGCATATCCAGGACCCGGAGGGCATCCATTCAGGGTTTAACCATGTGCGCCTATTCATCTTCTACACAACACCAAATTTTATCAAATTTCCTCAGACATTGTATGCACTCATATGTGATTCTATATAGAGGTAAGGCTGAGTTGACTGTTTTCTGCCACAAAGTGTGAGTAGGGGAATCTTCAGATTTCCATCTAAAAAGGATTTCTCTTCTGGCATAAAATAGGGTGAAAGTGAGATAGAGCTTGGTGTATCTGTCTCCCTCCATGACCTCCAAATGACTCAGCAGAAGGACAAGATGGTCTACAGGTACTTTAATATCACATAGGTTACTCAAGGTGGTGACTACTGCTTCCCAGTATGGACAAAGTTAAGGGTAAGACCAGACCATATGCCAAAGGGTTCCAGTCTCCTAATTACATCTAATACATTTGGGATCCAGCTGAGGGTATATGTGGGACAGCCGTTGCAGAGTGAAGTATGCCCTATGGAGAAACTTGAGTTGTATGGATCTGTCCTTTGCTGCTATCATAGAAGGAACAAAGGAGAAGACACAGTCCTCCACTCCTCCTCACTGAGAGCAGGAATAACATTGTCCGATCCTGCCACAGAAGCCGGGCAAAGACAGCTCTGAATCTGGAAATCAACGTCACACAAAATGTATTTCTCTGCTTTGGATGTAAAGGAAGAATATTTTGATCCCGCTCTAAGTCTTTACTGTTGTCTTGGACCATACTAAAAAAAATTGCCCATGCCCCCAATTTGCCTCTGTTGATCAGTGTTTTGGCTTTTTAGCCAAGCTTCTATTGTCGCAGGTATCAATGAACTTGTCCAATATTCCTATTTCTGTTCAGCGCCCTCTAGTGGATTGCCCTTGGGAATGTGCGGAGAGCTCAGAATCTGAACTTGGCATGCCACCGCCGTACCAGGCTAGCGGTTTTTGGATTCAGCCATCCTTTAAATCCTCAGATATTCTATTTGCTGATGCACTGATTTGCGGCGAGATATATTTCACTCGAATGGCTGCAGCCGTATAAATAAGGCAGATAAATTCACAGCGAGGGGCACAGAGAAGTCTTTATTTTGATTGCAGATATATTATGGCCACGGTTTGTGCTTCATTCCCGGCTGTAATGAGATGTATTGTAGCCTGAATTCTCCCCATTGCCATCCATTGTGCCTCTCTGCTGGCTGTGCGGGAAGCAATAGAGAGTTTGCTGAGATTAATTTCACCAGAGAATGCCCGCTCTCTGCCCCTCTCCAAGTCACTTCAATGGCATTGAGATAATAAATTTCCACATTAAACCCATGTCTTGATCCGTTGCAGAAATCTTTTGCTAAGGAATGATGGATAAATATGACAGATAAATGTCAGGGTTATAGCATACACTTCACAATATCAATTCTTAATGTTCATACAGGTAACTACTATATGTCTTCAAATGTTCTGTCATCCCCTCTGTACTCCTCTCCTGTTCATACTGCCCACTCACATACCCTCCACACCCCTCTCCTATACATACTGCCCACTCTCATCCCCTCCACACTTCTCTCCTATACATACTGCCCACTCTCATCCCCTCCACACCCCTCTCCTGTACATACTGCCCACTGTCATACCCTCCACACCCCTCTCCTGCACATACTGCCCACTCACATACCCTCCACACTCCTCTCCTGTACATACTGCCTACTCTCATATCCTCCACACTCCTCTCCTGTACATACTGCCCACTCACATACCCTCCACACTCCTCTCCTGTACATACTGCCCAATCTCATCCCCTCCACACTTCTCTCCTGTACATACTGCCCACTGTCATACCCTCCACACTCCTCTCCTGCACATACTGCCCACTGTCATACCCTTCACACTCCTCTCCTGCACATACTGCCCACTCACATACCCTCCACACCCCTCTCCTGTACATACTGCCCACTCTCATACCCTCCACACTCCTCTCCTATACATACTGCCCAATCTCATCCCCTCCACACTTCTCTCCTGTACATACTGCCCACTGTCATACCCTCCACACTCCTCTCCTGCACATACTGCCCACTGTCATACCCTCCACACTCCTCTCCTGCACATACTGCCCACTCACATACCCTCCACACCCCTCTCCTGTACATATTGCCCACTCTCATACCCTCCACACTCCTCTCCTGTACATACTGCCTACTCTCATACCCTCCACACTCCTCTCCTGTACATACTGCCCACTCACATACCCTCCACACTCCTCTCCTGTACATACTGCCCACTCTCATACCCTCCACACTCCTCTCCTGCACATACTGCCCGTTGTCATACCCTCCACACTCCTCTCCTGTACATGCTGCCCACTGTCATATCCTTTACACTCCTCTCCTGTACATACTGCTCACTGTCATCCCCTCCACACTCCTCTCCTGTACATACTGCCCTCTGTCATCCCCTCCACACTCCTCTCCTGTACATACAGCCCACTGTCATACCCTCTGTACTCCTTTCCTGCACATACTGGACCCTGTCATACCCTCTGTACTGCTTTCCTGTACATACTGGCTCCTGTCATGCCCTCTGTACTCCTTTCCTGCACATACTGGACCCTGTTATACCCTCTGTACTCCTTTCCTGCACATACTGGCCCCTGTCATACCCTCTGTACTCCTTTCCTGCACATACTGGACCCTGTCATACCCTCTGTACTCCTTTCCTGTACATACTGGCTCCTGTCATGCCCTCTGTACTCCTTTCCTGCACATACTGGACCCTGTCATACCCTCTGTACTCCTTTCCTGTACATACTGGCCCCTGTCATACCCTCTGTACTCCTTTCCTGCACATACTGGCTCCTTTCATACCCTCTGTACTCCTTTCCTGCACATACTGGCTCCTGTCATACCCTCTGTACTCCTTTCCTGTACATACTGGCCCCTGTTATACCATCAGTACTCCTTTCCTGTACATACTGGCCCCTGTTATACCCTCAGTACTACTTTCCTGTACATACTGGCACCTGTTATACCCTCAGTACTCCTTTCCTGTACATACTGGCCCCTGTTATACCCTCTGTACTTCTTTCCTGTACATACTGGCCCCTGTTATACCCTCAGTACTCCTTTCCTGTACATACTGGCCCCTGTCATACCATCACTCGGTCTTTGGTGATTCCCCATTCTTCTAGCATGCCTAGAAACATTTCTCTAATGTATTCCCCAGTGTGGGATCCTTGCATCACTTTTGTATTCAACACCAAATGCCTTCTAATGAGTCTTACATGCCTGTCAATGACGTGGCATGTAAGAATCATTATTGACTCTGTTTGTCCTGACCAGCAGTCAGTCCTGAATGAGAGTGAGTTGTCAGCATTCTCTGGTTTCAGCATAGCTTTACTTTCTCAACGACCTTTTGGTGAATCTTTCCAAGCATTTCGGTTTGATAATACTTGTCACTCTTCAGTGTGTACCTTGGCTCAACTATGGACATCAACCGCTTACATCCAGAGTCAGACACCATTGTAAATGGCTGGTTATCAGTGACCATCATCTCTGTGATTACTCTGTCCGGCAGTTGGGATCTTCCATTTGATTTTAGCCACATGTTTTTTTTTCTGAAACATATCTGTTATTGTTGCCGGGGATAGTGATGTTTCACCTTTTGATTCATTTTGTTTTTTCTGCGCTGCATGATATAATTCAATGTGATGAACCCTTAGATGGGCCCAAAGATTTGACGTATTTTTGGTTTTTGCAGTTATTGATCCCATGCTTACATTGTTTGTGCACGTGTTGCACAGTGCTGCTGCTTTTCCTGGAGATGGAGATGAGAAATAGTCCCAGACCACACTTTTAATTTTTCTATCTGCATCCATCTCCATTGAAATTTGAAAGACACTACTAAAATTGAATATAGGCTTAAAAAAACTGGCTGGCTGGCTGGCACCTTGTGGTGGCTGGCTGGCTGGCACCCTTTGGTGGGTGGGTGGGTGTCTTGCACCCTGTGGTGGGTGGCTGGCTGGCATCCTGTGGTGGGTGGCTGGCTAGCATGCTTTGGTGGCTGGCTGGCTGACTGGCTGGCACCCTTTCGTGGGTGGCTGGCTGGCACCTTGTGGTGGGTGGCTGACTGGCACCCTGTGGTGGATGACTGGCACCCTGTGGTGGGTGGCTGGCATGCTTTGGTGGCTGGCTGGCTGACTGGCTGGCACCCTTTCATGTGTGGCTGGCTGGCACCCTGTGGTTGGTGGGTGGCTGGCTGACACCCTGTGGTGGGTGGCTGGCTGGCACACTGTGGTGGGTGGGTGGCTGGCTGGCTGGCTGGCTGGCACGCTTTGGTGGGTGGCTGGCTGGCACCCTGTGTTGTGGGTGGCTGGCTGGTACAGGCCCAGGGCCTGTGGCTGGGTAGCTGGTACAGGCAGGGCCTGTGGCTGGCTTGCTGGTACAGGACTGTGCGTGTGTGGGTGGCTGGCTGGCAACAGGCAGCTGTGGGTGGGTGTATGTATGTGGCATCTGTGTTAAACACACTGTGTGCACTGTACACTCACTGTCCCGAGACTCCCCGACTCCAGACGAGGCTAAGGGAGGAGGCCTAAGAAGGCAGAAGCTGTCCCAGTGTGCGGAGGTGCGTGGCGCAACACGTCACGACAATATCAGCAATATCGGTAACCTCCGGGGCCGATTCCGATATATCGGGGAAAGTGCATATCGGCCCTCGATATATCGTCCTTGCCGATAATCGGTCGATCCCTACTCTGTACTCCTTTCCTGTAAAGACTGGCCCCTGTCATACCTCTGGCAACTTTTCTTCTACAAAAAGAAACTTTAATTTCCTCTTTTGCAACAAAATGGTATACATTGTTTATTCTTATTGTCACTTCTTTATGTGAAACACTTCTTCAGCTTTTTATTGTAATCTCCCCAACCTTCCCTGAACCGACACACTTAGGCTGGAAGATATAAGAAATTATGACATTGCCATATACATGTCAGATATTGAGACTGCTGGAGTTCAATAATATAACATCTGTATTCCTGGATCATAAATAGGGACTTTAGCTGTGACATGTTATCAGTATCTAAGTCGGCATTAACCACTTCTGGACTGGAAGGTTTTACCCCCTTAATGACCAGGCTATTTTTTGCGATTCAGCACTGCGTTATTTTAATGGACAATTGAGCAGTCGTGGGACACTGTACGCAAATAAAATTGACGTCCTTCTTTTTTCCCACAAATAGAGCTTTCTTTTGCTGGTATTTGAACACCTGTGCAATTTTTATATTTTGCATTACAAACAAGAAAAAAAAGAGCGAAAGTTTCTAAAAAAAAATAAAATATATATTTTTTACTTTCTGCTATATAACACCCCCCCCCCCCCCCCCATCCCGAAAAAAAAAATCTATGTTTTTTTTCCATAATTTTAGGCCAATTTGTCTTCTGCTACATACAAAAAATCCCAATAAGCGTATTTTAATAGTTTGCGCAAAAGTTATTGCGTCTAATAACTAGGGGAAGATTTATGTAATTTTTATATATTTATTTATTTATTTATTACTAGTAATGGCGACGATCAGCGATTTTCAGCAGGACTGCGACATTGCGGCGGTCAGATCGGACCCCTAACTGACATTTTTGGGGGGTCCAGTGACATTACTACAGTAATCAGTGCTAAAAATATGCACTGTTACTGTAATAATGACACTGGCAGGGAAGAGGTTAACCCAGGGGTGATCAAAGGGTTAAATGTGTCCCTAGGCAGTGTTTTCTATCTGTGAGGGGGATGGGCTTGTTAAATCAACACAGAGACCTGTGATCCTAAATAGGAGGAACACAGGCGCTCCTTGCTGATTCCTGAGAGAAACAACGGTCTGCTGTGTTTACAACGGCAGACCGCCGTTCTCTCTTCACAGGGAGCGATCACATGGATTGGCTTCCCTGCTGGCGAATTGCGAGAACCTGGCGACCTTCTGCCATATAACTGTGGCGGCTGGTCGGCAAGTGGTTCAAAATAAATGTGGCAACATCCAAAAAATGTATTAACTCAAAGGATATCAGAAGCTGCAACTTAAACAGCTTACGAATCACTTTGTGCCTTCTCCATCTTGTAAAGTAACCTCTTATGGTTCAGGCAGCTCTGTAAATTGTTGTATTAGGCTTCGTTCACATCTAGGCGTTTTTGGGCGATTTTCTCCTCCAAGCCTCAGCTCTAAAAATGCCCAACAAGACAAATCCCATTCATTTCAATGACCCCTGTTCACATCTGAGCATTCTGTCGCCTTAAGCAAACCGCCCGTCGCTCAAAAAAGTACATGAGCTTCTTTTTTTTGGCAGATTACAGGCATTTTACTGTTTTTCATTGGTCACTTGTCAACTCAAAATGCCTGCACAGAAATGCTGCAAAAATGCCAAACAAACCGCCTGTAAAAATAGCAATGCCTAATGTGAATGGAGCCTTAAGTGCTGTCTATTTCAACCTTAGGGCTCATTCATGTGCAGCAGTCTTTGCGCCCCTCTGAAAAGCGATCTGGAGTGAGAGGTGGTGCAGAAGCAATACATTAGGGAGAACACAAGGCGCCTCTAAGTGCAGTGTGACAGTACTCACCGTCACTGGGAGTGAAAGAAAGATACTTAATGGTTTAGATTGCTTCAAGTGGGACAGTAATATTTGTCAGCAATATCTCTCGAGAAATGTGAGGATTTGATCCCACTTTGCACTGTGAGACCTATAGACTGTTGCCATGAAGTCTGACTCCTAAATTGTCATGGCAATGCGTGGATGTGTATTCCATGTACTTTAATGTAGGAGATGGACAGACTGTCATTGACAGTCTTGTCCTATTGTCTGTTTTTAAGTGGGATGTGGATTGTGTTAAGTCTGCCTGTCCCATTGTTAAATGTTAATGACCTCACATTGTTCTGTCCAGATGGCTAGAAAATCAGTTCAGGTTAATTCTGTTTCTATATACAATTTCACCTTCATAGGATAATTTAATCAGGCAACCCTGAACTGTGTGTGGTAATATGATCAGGAGGGGGAGGTCCATCCTGTATATAAATTCTGTGTGACTGTTCAACAAAGAGTGATTCCAGTACAAGCTAAGTTGTCGGATAGCTTTGTATGAGTGCGGCTGGGAAAATCTGGTATATGTTCATGACTGCAAGGAAGCCGTATACTGACGGAAGACCACAAACACAGTGTGGGTCGGCGGTTCCGTTACATGCAGTAATGACCATTTATTGAGACATGAAAGGATTAAAAACACTTACAGGATATTCCATATTTGTGAAGCCTTAGGACCTCTCAGCTTGCACCATCACCTGTATGGATAGAGTGGGAATGGGGAGCCGATTCGCGTCTATCCAGTGTCCAGGTAAGTGCTGGCATGTGTGCGCGCAGAGAACAGCAGCGCGGCCGGGCTTCCAGGACCATTCTGGAACACACGCGGCCGGTGTCAGGTGGTGGTGTGCGGTAACGCATTTCGGAGCATGCATGGCTCCTTCATCCTTTCATGTCTCAGTAAACGGTCATTACTGCACTTAAAGGCACTTTGTCTTCACCCTACATTTCCACAGAGCTGCTTCTCCTCTCCCCCGAGTGCATGCTGACTAAAACCCCTGATTAGACCTAGGGCTCTGCCCCACGGAAGCACCCATATTCCACTCTAGGAAGCAATACATTGCCTTCTTACTGCCAATATAACCCTTTGCATTACACATAGTTATGGGACGGTTGTGGAGTGGCCCTATACAGGGCCGGGACAAGGGATGGGCAAAAGGGGAAGCTGCCCTGGGCACTGTGGTATCATGTGAGCTGCATTGTGAGGAGATTGCAGGGGAGGGGATTTGTGTTGGAAGAGGGAATGGGGGGGGGGGTCAGGTGTTAAGAATTGTTCTAGGAGGGGAAATTTGAGGGGGCATGTTAGGAGTGATGATTTACGGGGACTTGTGTTGGGGCAAGGGATGGAGAAAGAGGGGGGAGGTTGGGGAATTGCGCTATAAGGGGACTTTTTTGGGGGGGGGGGGGAGTTGTGCTAGGAGGGGAGATTTGGAGTAGGAGGAGAGGATGTGTACTTGGAGGGGAAGTGTTATTTCTGTGTTGGGGCAAGGGATGGAGAAAGAGGAGGGGGGGTTGGGGAATTGCGCTATAAGGGGACTTTTTTGGGGGGAGGGGGGGAGTTGTGCTAGGAGGGGATATGTTTTTTTTTGGGGGGGGTTGTGCTAATACTGATGATTTGGGGGGGGGGGAGTGTGCTGGGAGGGGAGATTTGGAGTAGGAGGAGAGGATGTGTACTTGGAGGGGAAATGTTAGTGGTAGAGGAATTGGGCTAGGAGGGGAAATGTTGCTTCTTTTGGGGGGAGGGGGGGGGTTGTGCTAATAGAGATGATTAGGGGGGGTGTTGAGTAATTGCGCTAGAAGGGGACTTTTTTGGGGGGGTTGGGGAGAATTGTATTAGGAGGGGATATGTTGTTTTTTTTTAGGGGGGCTTGTGATAATAAGAATGAGTGGGGGGGGGGGGAGTGTACTGGGAGGGGAGATTTGGAGAAGGAGGAGAGGATGTATATTTGGAGGGGAAATGTTAGTGGTAGAGGAATTGTGCTAGGAGGGGAAATGTTTTTTTTTTTGGGGGGGGGGGGAAGGGGTTGTGCTAATAGAGATGACTAGAGGGAGGGGGGGTGTTGGGTAATTGCGCTAGAAGGGTACTTTTTTGGGGGGAGGGGGGGGGATTGTGTTTGGAGGGGGAATGTTGTTTTTTTTTTTTAGGGGGGGCTTGTGCTAATGGGAATGTTTGGTGGCGGGGGGTGGTGTACTAGGCGGGGAAATGTTAGTGGTAGAGGAATTGTGCGTGGAGAGGAAATGTTGTTGTTTTGATTTTTTTTTTGGGGGGGGGGTGGTTGTGTTAATAGAGATGATTAGGGGGGAGGGAGTATGCTGGGAGGGGAGATTTGGAGTGGGAGGAGAGGATGTGTACTTGGAGCGGAAATGTTATTTCTGTGTTGTGCCAAGGGATGGCGAAAGAGGACGGGGGGGGGGGGTCGGGTTGGGAATTGCACTAGAAGGGGACTTTTATTGGGGGGAGGAGGGAAATTGTGTTAGGAGGGGAAATGTTCTTTTTTTTTTTTTTAGGGGGAGGGGGGCTTGTGCTAATAGGAATGGGGGGGGGGGGGAGTGTGCTGGGAGGGGAGATTTGGAGTAGGAGCAGAGAATGTGTACCTGGAGGGGAAATGTTAGTGGTAGAGGAATTGTGCTAGGAGAGGAAATGTTTTTTTTTTTTTTTTTATGGGGGGGGGGGAGGGGGGGTTGTGCTAATAGAGATGATGGGGGGGGGGTGCTGGGAGGGGAGATTTTGAGTAGGAGGAGAGGATGTGTACTTGGAGGGGAACTGTTAGTGGTAGTGGATGCTATAAGGGGTGATTTTTTTGGGGGGAGGGAATTTGTGTTGGGGGGATTTGGGGTATAGGGGCAAAGATTTGTTCTGGGAGGGGGAATTTCAGCAGGGGGGCAGATTTGTACTTGGAGGAGGGAAAGCATTTTGGCATGTTCAACCTGGGCTCTAGATGACCTTGTCCTGGCACTGGCCCTATAGACTTTCATGGGACACATTTGTTTGCAGTAATGCCCACCAAATTTGCTGTTTCATTTTTGCCATGGCCATGGAGCACAGCAACTCATTCGCAGTATGTGTACAACCCTGAGTGGCTGCAGCTGCGGTTCAGGCGGCCGTTTTGGGGACAGTAGAACCGCAGTTCAACCATTTGATTTTTTCACCCACTAGCTGCCCAAGTGAAAGAACCCTTACAGTTCTTGGATGATTTGCAAAATATCTCTTATTGCAAGTTTGTGGGATTAAAAACAGCAACCTGTCTATATGACAAATGATGCTTATTTCAGGAGTTCTAAATATAATTAACTATAAAGCAGCACCCTGTTTTTTGTTGCTCCGGAATCAACCCATCTCTACTAGGTTCAGAGCATTTTATTCAGAATCATTTTTATCTTTAAAAATATATATTTTGTATCAGAGCAGGAATAAGCATGTTTGATGAAAGTCATATCCAAAAACACAAAAAAAAAAGTAATAAATTGGATTTAGTGATGCATTACTGAATGGCAGTTGGGAAACTCTAATGACGCCCTTCATTTCATGCTCCTCTACATCTTTCAGCATGTGATGACACAGATTCACACAAACTCTGCTAATTGCTAAGGCTGTAGAACCAAGGGATTGTCTAATTGACTCAAGTGCAAGCTCCAGGGCACCTATTTTGAACCATCCATTAGGTATTATGCTTGAAAATAGTCATACCTGAAAAATAAGCATGTCAATACTTTACCTTTCCCACTTCCAGCACTGCCAGAACTCTGCTCCATTCATGAGAAATCCCTAGATAACATCTAAAAGGAAACCAACACTTCCAGAAATTACAAACTCTGAGGTTCCTTGTGTAGCACTGCCCCCTTGAGGACTGCTGGATTTTCACACTTTCGGGGTCCCCCTGGGTTACCGTTAGCAACTTTGACATTCACAGTCTATCACTTTACTTCTTGGCTCAGTCAATAATTAGTCCAGGGGTATGCAGTTGTTTTGTGTTTTATTTATAAATTAGGGATGGGAGAAGGGAATAGTGGGATACTCCAGATTAACTATTCACAAGGTTTGGAGGACATCTATCTGTAGATACAGCCAGGCTGTTGATCCACCTTGCCACTTGATGGATTTAGGATAAAGTCTCTTTCCCGGTGACTTGATGAACTAATGTTATCTTCAGGACAGTCTCTTAGTATCCTCTTTCTTGACCACTGACACCCATCCACTGACTATCCTACTGCGGGGTGGCCCCCCTCAGGTCAGGTCCCTTGACATGATCCCCTGTACTCACGATACTGTTTTTCTAGGGTTTCCAGTGTCTCCCCCTCAGTCAGTTTTCCTGGACCTCTGGGTTCAACACCGTTCCTCTGGCCCTCAGGACGACCGCCTGATACCACGTGCCACTGCTACAGAGGAGGAGGCAGCTGCCACCCTCCCTCCGGGACTCTGCCCACCAGCCAAAGACCCCGCAGCACATGTGATTCTGGCTTTTATACAGTATCCCAGAATGCACCGAGACAGCCTGTCTCTACCAATCACCAGGACTGTATTAAAGCCTATGTATCCATTCGTCAGGTTTCCTCCCACTGTCCAATATGCCTCCCTATTGGACCAGTGTGAAACACTCTCTAGACTCAATGAATCACACACTGAGCACCATGAGCAGACCTTACTCACAGATCCTGCTCTCTGCTAGACAGAAAGCAATATAGATTTTCCTGCTGCTCCTCTAATTGGCTACAGCAGTGCAGGTGCAGTAATCATTCTTGAAATGTCCAATGGATATTACATTTGTCGGTTCAAGAATGATTACTGCACCTGCACTGCTGTAGCCAATTAGGTAATTACTATAAATACTGAAGTGTTCACATCCCACCCCTAGCTCTGAAGAAACTGGTGCTCAGCCAGTGAAACGCGTCAGCTTTGGCGTCATCTGCCTTCAGTTGATGGACCCGGCTCCTCCGCTACTGCTGGATGACGATATGGCGGCTTCCTTTCTGCTCCCCCGCCTCTGAACTCCTCATGACGGACGTGACGTCAGGCCATGCACGCTGGGTCTGAACGTCCTACCAGGAAGTCTGTTGAGTGAGTGCGGTCGGAGAACGCTACACGAGGAACGCCATCACCGGCATGCTTGAAGATACATATACGGAGGTATAAATACTACATGGAACTGTGCTACGGCATGCATTGCTAATTATTACATGGCAGACACATTCAATATTCATGGCTTCAACTAGAATTCTATACCCTGTTTTGTTTGCCATCCTATCCCTTCTTTGCACATGAGGCTCAGCCCGGCATCAGCTATCTTTTGACCGGAATACCGGACTGTGGTCCTATCCTAGCCTCATGTCCTGCACCACCTTGGAAACCTCTTGGGACATTTCTACCCCTATGTGCTTATTGGCCATTACTACTGGCAACCCAGGACAGTGCAATATTTCATTGGTGTCAGTCACCATTGGTTCAAGCATCAATCCCTTTCTATTATTGGGATATTCGTGTTGGCTGCTATTCAGTATTTTTCTTTGATACCTGGAAGTATTCAGCCACTGATCAGTGACCTCCCTGGGACAGTGCAATAGTCAGTTGTTTAGCCACATTAGCTATCATTGGTCTTTATGTGTCATTATACCAGCTAATTGCAGCAATCCTTGTGGTTGCGGGTCCATCTCTACTGTTTGTTCTTAACTGTTTTTTAAATTGTTGTGTCACATCCTCTCACTTGTATACCATTGCTTTTCACGGCACAAGTGCCAAATAAAGGTTTTTTTTCATATATTTTTGAAATCTGCCTCATGGGTACCCTTAGTTGATTTCCTTCACTGTGAAGGACCCTTTGTCCTTCACTAGTCTCCTTTTCATTATGGTAGTTTAGTTGGCTCAACTGAGTGTGCCTCACCCCCTAAGTGCTTTGAGTCCCCCATGAAGAAAAGTGCTATAGGAATATTAACCTTTTCCCAACCAAGCTATAGCCAAAAGACGGCCACAGCGCGGTCGTCGAATTCTGGGAAGGTGTCCATAGACATCCTCCAAGAACCACGTCCCCGGCGCACTCAAGTTGGGGTACAGGGTCAATCACGGTGGCCCTTTACCATGTGATCAGCTGTGTCCAATCACAGCTGATCACAATGTAAACACACTTGAAGGTTATCAGCATTCCTTTTGGATTCCTACGGCCGAAGCACGTTCAAATTTTACCATGTTGTACACTGCTGTCATGCTGGAGTAAAGCACATCAAAACGAAGCATTTGTGTGACGGCATTTCTTGTTACTTATCAGCATTCCTTTCCTCACGCACTGTCACACTGTGAGGAGAGGAGAGCCGGTAACTGGCAAGTGTGACAGGGGAATTTTACACTGATCAGCAGTGTCTTGATTATTAGTGCACATCAGTGAAAGAGAAAAATTATTTATTTACAAAATTTTATAACAGAAACTATGAAAAACATTTTTATTTTCCAAATTTTCAGCAAAAAAAAAAAACAGCGGTGCTTAAATACCACCAAAAGAAAGCTCTATCTGACTAAAGAAAAATAATAAAAACTTCATATGGGTACGGTGTCGCATAACCGTGCAATTGTCATTCAAAGTGTGACATCGCTGAAAGCTGAAAACTGGCCTTAGCAGGAAGGTTGTGAAAGTGCCCAGTAGGCAAGTGGTTAATCAATATTGTTTCTTTTTTAAAAAGTGTCAAACTGGCGGCCCTCCAGCTGTTGCGGAACTACAAATCCCATCATGACTCTGCCTGTGGGAGTCATGCTTGTAACTGTCAGCCTTGCAATGCCTCATGGGACTTGTAGTCCCACAACAGCTGGAGGGCCGCCAGTTTGACACCTGTGCCTCCCTTGCCAAAGGCAAACGCAGACAACATCCTGAACTTAGAGGAAAACCCAACAACAATACCATTGAGAGCCTAGGCAGACTACAGCCTAGCTTCCCACTAAATTTAGACTAGGGACATTCCAGCCTAAGGCAGTGGCCCTTTCCAAGATATAGTAGTTATGTGGGGGGGGGGGGGGGGTCAGATGGAGGCAGGGAAGGACTGGGCCAGGGGGCAGGGGTGCAAATGCCCCCTGGGCCACTGCTTCTGCCACAGACATGCCTAAATGATTCCTGGTGAAGTGAAGTAAAAAGTCCCCGCTGCTGACCTACTGGGAGCAGGATGAAGACAAGGACAGAGCGCAGGACACCCCCCCCCCCCAGCATGGATGGTGTAAACTGTGTCTGGTTCCATGCCCCACTGGAGACTCTCCTCCGGCTAGCCCCAACCGAGCTGTCACAGCTCCCCCCAACCGCTCCCTGCTGGCCAGGTTGGGAACCTGGAATTGGCCGGTGGGTAGAAAGTACCTGGAGTGGAGCTTCAGCCTGGAATGGGGGTCAGAAGGAGGCTGGAAAGAGGGAGAGTGGGAGGGGGGACGAGTCGCTGCACCATGGGCCTCTGGATTGTACTTGCCCCCTGTGCCGAAAGTGGTCAGTCAGCCCCTGGATGGAGGTACCACTGAGCGCTGAAGGGCACACAGGAGATGGACACTTCTGAAAGTGTTGATTACCCTGTGGACTTAGGAAGAAGCTTGCTATTGAAGAGAATAGCGTGGCAGAGGGAAAGGTAAGCATTGACGCGCTTCTTTTCCAGGCATGGCTATTTCCAAATGTAATACCCAATGACAGCTTCACTTTAAAGGGCATCTGTCATGAGAGAAATATGGAGGCTGCCACTGGTGACCTCTTCTTCGTTCTGAGTCACCGATCAAGCACATAATAAGGAACTGTGACTTTTCTACAGCTTTCATTTGCTCCTCGCCCTTTCCATGTCAGTGATTTTTACATGGCAGCCTCTCAGCACATTTTCCTTTAATGAATAATATTTTTATCCTCATTAATGTCCATACATGACGGCACGATTAACAAAAACATAGCGTGCAGGGCTCTTTGTTATGTAAAAAAGATGAACATACTGTGAGGATTGATTGTGTTACAATCAAGGCTTCTCTATCACTGATCAAGAGCCTTCAAGATGCCATGCTGAAGGAGCAGACACTGATTAAAGTTGATTGAGCTTGGCTCATAGATAATGAGGATTTTCCAGTATAATTCAGATCTGATGAATTGGAGAGATGGCTGGGAATATTATTTCCTATAGATGAACATCACCAAAGACAAGGATCATCAGTAAACATATATGATATCAAATTATCTCTTTCCTTCCAAGGGGATCTTTGAGGTCCCTGTATTGAAGTAGAAAGGACCAGCAACTTTATATATCAGCAGCTGCATTAATTGCCATTACTAAACTTGGGTACACCTACTTGGTGATTCCGATCAAACGGTCTCCAATGTTCTAAAGCAAACCTTTGGGGCTATAGATGGCTCTGTTCTGATGTGGATAACTAAAGTCGAATTTCAGTCACGCTTTATAACTAATATGGATCCAGAAACAAACAAGAGTTTGTTTGTTGGCTGGATCCATTTGAGATATTGCATCACTCACATAAATCCAGTCTGCGATACGAGTTCTTACAAGAACGATTATAACGTCCAAGCCCTAATGATGAGGGAGTGTTCAGATCCCTGAAAAGTGTTGACTCTTTTTTAAAAAATAATTGTTGAATGATTACAGTATCCAAGGACTCATTAGTGGTGCTATTTATGCTACACCAGTCAGCAATAACTTTATGACCACCAATCTAATATTGAGTAGGTCCCTCTTTTGCCGCTAAAACAGCCCTGACTCATTGAAACATGAACTCCACGAGACCTCTGAAGGTATGCTGTGGTATCTGGCACCAAGCTATCAGTAGCAGATCCTTTAGGTCCTGTGAGGTGGGGCCTCCATGAATCAGACTTGTTTTTCCAGTACATCCCACAGATTGGATTGAGAATTTGGAGGTCAACACCTCAAACTTGTTGTTGTGGTCCCTAAACCAATCCTTAAAGCGGAGTTCCACCCAGGGGATACTTTTTTTTAAAAAAATACCCCCGGGACAGTCAGGGCTAGTACATTCCACAATGGCTAGCCTCTGATCTGTCCCGGGTTGCACTTACCTTTTAGGAGAAATACTTACCTTGAAAAAGTATTCTCCAGCGCTGCCATCTCAGGTGTGGGCAGCTTGAAGCCAGCGCGATCCTCTTCGGCGTCCTCTTCCTTCTTCTTCGGTCCCAGAATGCGCCTTCACCGGCCCCGCCGTCACTTCCGGTGCGCGCGCGTCATCCCTCCACAGCTTCTGGGCATGCCCAGAAGCTGTTTAGAAGGGAATGACGCGCGCGCGCCGGAACTGATGTCGGGGCCGGTGCAGGCGCAATGATTCCTGGGAGCGATGACGTTCAGCTCCCAGGAATCATTGCAAAAGGAAGAAAGTGACGAATCGCCGTGGCCACCGAGGGGAGGAAGAAGGAAGTAAGGTGAGTATATTTTCTCTACAAGGTAAGTAAAAAAATAAAAAATTGCGATTATCCATTTGTTTTTCAGGTGACTCGGAGCGAGAAGATGGAGGTAAGTATAAAATTAGGGTGGAACTCCAATTTTAACCATTTTTGTAGTGTGGCAGGGCACATTATCCTGCTGAGAGAGGCAACTGCCATCAGGGTATACCATTTCTATGAAAGGGGTCTTTTGGTCAGCAACAATGTTTAGGTCAGGCAGGACAAGCGGCTCCCTATTATCTCCAAAGGTCTCGGTATATGATCCGGTAACTCTATATCATAATGATGGGGGATATCTATTAAGAGACCTTGATACGTCTTGTCTCCATGTATTTTCTCAGACCATATTAGAGCACATTATTGCATCGAGTGACGTCGCTTGGGAAGGCTCATCCATTAAAGTTGCAACCCAAGATTGGGCTAGAAAAATATTATGCCTTTGATACTCACCCAAGTAGCCAGTATGCAGTGCCTTCTTTGATTGATCTAAACCATTAAGAGGACACACTCAGATAGAGGGGAATAAAGACCATCACTACAACATATGGGGGACCTATACAAATTGAAGGAACAAAAACCTTAGATTGGTCTGTTCTACCAGTCGTGTACTTAAAAGAGATTTACGAACACAGGAGTCTATATGTTCTGCCTATTAACAACACTATATACAGCAATAAATATCGGTATTGCTCGGTCTCTTTGGCCCTGACGAAGCCCGATGCGAAACGTGTTGGCTCATTGGGACCTTCAAACCGAATAACAACAGAGACTTCTCACACCAACATCAGCTTGAAGCATGTATTAGCCCCCTATAAGGGGTATATTTCTGTGCTGTAGTTTTTAATTGTGGTAATTTGGTGAATATATGGGGGATTGATTCTGTCTGTCCAGGAATCCCTCATATACCACACTATGTATTTTTATATAAATGGATTCTTGGTTTTCCTGTTTCAATTGGGCCCTAAAACCCATACTTTCTCTATCTTTGTGATATAATTAACCGTTTTTGGGGCTTGGGCCAATTTCACGGTTATTTCTTTGTATAATGTTTAGGTAGGTTTGACGTGTCAAGTAACATCCCCATGAATGGCAGGAGCCAAGGTTTCCCAGCAGAACATTGGCCAAAGCATCATACTGCCTCTACGGGCTTGTCTTCTTCCCATACTGCATCCTGGTGCCATCTCTTTTTTTTTTTTTTCACAATAGTGCCATCTCTTATGAAGTAAGTGCCTCGCATGCACCCAGCCATCCACATGATGTAAAAGAAAACATGATTCATCAGACCAGGCCACCTTCTTCCATTGCTCCATGAATTGAGCTGCAGAGAAACCAACTTGTAAGACTTTCGTGCTTTTACTGTAAACATTGAGGATACATAATTCCACAATGTCTTCGGCTACATAGGTCAGTGGGGACTTTTGTTAAAATGAATTTACTGCTTGGTAAAAATATGTAAGTATTTGAATGTCCATAGCCTTGATCACAGGCCAGTATTCCAGTCCTCTGAAGTCTTCCAGTTTAGGACAGTGGAGGATTTGGGGCCCATTCATACTTTAGTGTTCCATTGCAGTGCGTTACTGCACACATATTAGCTTATAATATGGCGCACATTAGTGTGTATTGGTTAAGACAGCTCATTCATATTCAAAGCTAAGGAAAATACATACATCAACAGTCTATGCATTGTGTTGCTCTGCGGTGCATTGTATTTAGGGTCTCCTCAGTATAATGCTTTGGAATGGCATTCACAATGAATGAATCTGCAACGCACTGAACATAGAGCAGGTGCATTGCCGTGCCTTGTTGTAATGTGTATTTTAGAGTGAGTTGCTACAATTCACAATTGGGAATAGGCCCTTACACTTGCGCCCTCTCCCTTACTACTGATCAGCAAGAGAGCCCCACTTGGAACTTATGTTGCCCACCAGTCCTGAGGTCTCCTGTGCCCAAAACAATTTGTCTTTCTCTATCCTTCCTCGAAGATGCATTACTTTTCAAAGGTTTTAAAACAAAGGTACTGTAAAGCTGACCATCGAATACTAGGTTAGGGGCTCTCCTGAAGAAAACCCCCAAAGGCAGGAGAGGAAGGAACCTAAGGTCCACACAGCCTTTAAGGTGGGCTCAAAGACCCACAACCTACAATCAATGTAAAAAAAAATCACACACATATTAAGTCACATACTTATTAGAGATCATAAATAAGAAAATAAAAAAAGTGCTAGTGTATATACAATAACTAGGTAACAAAAATGTCCCTGGTCACAGCCAAAAGGCCTAGCCCATGAATCATTGTGCAGAAAAAAAACAAATGGTGTTGTGGCCTAGTGCCTGCCCTCACAGTGGGATCCCAAACTCATAGTGATACTAGGAGCACACCCCCGAATGACCACTTACAGTGGGCACTTAGCACTGTAGGCTCTTAGCCTTCCCAACCCCTGGCCAGATAAGTTAGCACTTCTCGAATCAGGAGGTACTGGGCCCCTCGGGTCCCTCCACACTAGGGAAGTACTGTTGACCCCCACCTAACCCAGTGGGCGCTTTCAAATTTAAATTCCTTCCAATAAAGAAGGTCCCTCAGAACTCCAAACCAGTAGAGAAAATACAGCTGGCCATCCCAGCCAAAAACACCCCTAGCAAAAAGTCAGAGAAAGAATAACTACTAAAAAAGAATCACAACCCACCACATATAATGAGCAGATATGGCTCCACTCACGTACATATATGATATAAACTATACCTAAAAATATATTGAAATAATTGACAGGCACTGTAAGATTAGACTTATTTATACAACTGGTTACTGATATATGCAGGACTTGAAAAAACTGGCTGAAAATAAACTGATAAGATGTTCAGATTTTAGTACTTTATTGTCATATTTTTCACAATAACGTCTCATATGCACATCAAAACCACCAGGGGGCGCTCTTGTTTCTAAATGTATGGTACAATCAGAGTTGTTGCTAAACAACGTCTTACACTGTAATCTAATAGAATGCATTGTGATCCTGGAATTAGTCTAATCCCTGCAATAAATTAGACAAATTTATAGGAGAATCTAAATTAATTTTCTCACAGCAGCCCTCTTCATACCACGCACAGGAAATGCATTTTGGCTTCAAGCCGGGAATAAGAAGACAGAAGGAGAACCTATTCATTTAGCTGGGGTAATGTACTAATTTAGCCACAGCGACCAGCTATAAATACGTGGAAATTTGGATGGCTTTTACACGTCGGCTTTCAGAAAGAACATTGATTACCGAAAAAGAAAATTATGCTACAAGAATAGCGTACTGCTGAGGTTCTTTTATAGGTTTTGTATTGTAAGCCTTAGATTGGATATTAAGACTCAGCACTCTGCATAACAGACATACAGTATAATGGGAATAATACACCTCTTCTTTAATATCTAAAGCGTATCTAAGCATAAGAACAAAAAGGTCATATATTTATGCATACCGGTGCTTAGATGTGGCTGCATTGGTTTTCTTTTATTCTGGTTTTTCCCTTTATTTTCACCCAGTGTAATACATTTCCTGCTCTAGGATGACAGCACTCCTATGGAGGTACAATGCTGGTACCCTAGGCTTCTCCCTCCTGATTTAAACTATAGAACACCTCCCTCTCTCCCATCTTCAAGAACATAAGTGAGAGGTGTTCTGTAGTCTACACAGGGTAACCTGAGCAGGGCTGATAATTATATAATGCTAACTAAATATTTAATTGAAATTATATTTTAATTTATATTTTAAAATAAAAAGTATATACTGAAATATTATATTGTATTATATTTACATTTTAATTTATATTTATTATATAATAGTTAAATTATAGGTATTATAATTATATATACACATTTTTTTTATAAATACATATTTTATTCAAATACAATTTAATTTAGATTTTATCTTTAACAGACCAAAGGGAGGGGAAAAAAAGAGAAATGACAATGATGAAAGTTCTAGTGTATTTTTTACCACGTTTGCCTTAGTATACAACTGAGAACAGAAAATGTATACAGCAGCTGTCTCTTAAAATGGTTATATAGTGCCTTGCGAAAGTATTCGGCCCCCTTGAACTTTTCGACCTTTTGCCACATTTCAGGCTTCAAACTTTTGCTGCGATTGTAAGTCGCTTGGGGTATGTCTCTATCAGTTTTGCACATCGAGAGACTGAAGTTTTTGCCCATTCCTCCTTGCAAAACAGCTCGAGCTCAGTGAGGTTGGATGGAGAGCGTTTGTGAATAGCAGTTTTCAGTTCTTTCCACGGATTCTCGATTGGATTCAGGTCTGGACTTTGACTTGGCCATTCTAACACCTGGATATGTTTATTTGTGAACCATTTTATTGTAGATTTTGCTTTATGTTTTGGATCATTGTCTTGTTGGAAGACAAATCTCTGTCCCAGTCTCAGGTCTTTTGCAGACTCCATCAGGTTTTCTTCCAGAATGGTCCTGTATTTGGCTCCATCCATCTTTCCATCAATTTTAACCATCTTCCCTGTCCCTGCTGAAGAAAAGCAGGCCCAAACCATGATGCTGCCACCACCATGTTTGACAGTGGGGATGGTGTGTTCAGGGTGATGAGCTGTGTTGCTTTTACGCCAAACAACGTTTTGCATTGTTGCCAAATAGTTTGATTTTGGTTTCATCTGACCAGAGCACCTTCTTCCACATGTTTGGTGTCTCCCAGGTGGCTTGTGGCAAACTTTAAACAACACTTTTTATGGATATCTTTAAGAAATGCCTTTCTTCTTGCCACTCTTCCATAAAGGCCAGATTTGTGCAGTATACGACTGATTGTTTCCTATGGACAGAGTCTCCCACCTCAGCTGTAGATCTCTGCAGTTCATCCAGAGTGATCATGGGCCTCTTGGCTGCATCTCTGATCAGTCTTCTCCTTGTATGAGCTGAAAGTTTAGAGGGACGGCCAGGTCTTCATAGATTTGCAGTGGTCTGATACTCCTTCCATTTCAATATTATCGCTTGCACAGTGCTCCTTGGGATGTTTAATGCTTGGAAAATCTTTTTGTATCCAAATACGGCTTTAAACTTCTCCACAACAGTATCTCGGACCTGCCTGGTGTGTTCCTTGTTCTTCATGATGCTCTCTGCGCTTTAAACGGACCTCTGAGACTATCACAGTGCAGGTGCATTTATACGGAGACTTGATTACACACAGGTGGATTCTATTTATCATCACTAGTCATTTAGGTCAACATTGGATCATTCAGAGATCCTCACTGAACTTCTGGAGAGAGTTTGCTGCACTGAAAGTAAAGGGGCTGAATAATTTTACACGCCCAATTGTTCAGTTTTTTATTTGTTAGCAAAGTTTGAAATATCCAATAAATTTTGTTCCACTTCATGATTGTGTCCCACTTGTTGATTCTTCACAAAAAAATTACAGTTTTATATCTTTATGTTTGAAGTCTGAAATGTGGCAAAATGTCGAAAAGTTCAAGGGGGCCGAATACTTTCGCAAGGTGCTGAAAAAAAGAAAAAAAAAAACAAAACAAAAAAAACAATTCCCCTGAGGAAGACATGTGGTCCCTTGTGTCGTCACGCGTAGGGGAAGGGCAAGGACGGACGGAGCACTTCGCCGAGAGATTTGCGAGACTGTTAGGCTGTTGGACTGAATCCACTGCAGAGGATAGGACACAGCTGCAGCGTCTCCCACTATAACACAACGGTACTTTAAAGATTGTTACACGTGGATGGCTGTTTAAAGGTGCATGGATGCACCAAAGCATTACCACATTTTTTATAAAATTAAAAGGTTTTTAAAAAGGTATAAGCACCATTGTGAGCTTTTATATTTTTCATGATATGCTGATTACTATGGAGAAAGTGGCTGATATATGGGATATGATCACCTGGAGGCGTTAACCATTTGATATCCAGCATTTGAGCCCAATTGAATCTAACATAAGATGAGCGCCCAATCACAAGGGGGTGCACGATTAGGAGTGAGTTGTGACACCCCGGTCACTCACCTGGTTTGGGGACACCGCCACGAATTGGTGGCTTGAGCACTTATAGAAGATTTATTTGCACAGATTGTCACAAAAGACTTTATTGGACACTTGATTGCTATTTGCCGCATGGACTTATATATTTATTATTTTACCACAGATACTACTTATCATTTATAGCACTTTATATATTGTATGGATTGATATGCAGTATATTTAAGCACAAGGATTTATTGTGATACACACTTATGATTTAGCACTTTGCACTTTCTTCTAGCACAATTCATATTCATTTCTAGGAATCGCACTGTACACAACTATATATATTTTTTTACCTTTCATCATTGGATTTTATTTATGATACAGCATTTTAAGATTATGAAATTGGAATCTTTTGCTTGAGGGTTATACACATATATATATATATATATATATATTTATATAATTTTTTAGGAATCGCACTGTATACAACTATATATATATATATATATATATATATATATACAGTATATATATATATATATATATATATATATATATATATATATATATATATATATATATATATATATATATACATATATATATTTTTTTTTATATATACTTTTAATCATTGGATTTTATTTATGATACAGCATTTTAAGATTATGAAATTGGTATCTTTTGCTTGAGGGTTATACACATATATATTTATATAATTTTTTTGCTACATATTTTAAATTTTTACACATTTGGATAGATTTTTATTTTGCGCAACACTATTAATGTATTTAAAAAAAACAAACAAACCCTGCAGGACAAAGGCATAATGACCTAGTGTGCATCGCATACTAGCTCATTAGGAAATACTTACCTTAGAACGAACCCCTGACGCGGTCGCCCGGACACCGCTGAGGCAGCAGACATCTTCCCTCAGCGTCTCTTCTGGGTTCGGCAGCTCTGGCGCTGTAAGTGGCCAGAGCCGTGATGATGTCACTCCCGCGCATGCGCGCGGGAGATCAATTTCCGTCAAGGAGCCGGCAAGGAGCTCTGACCTTCAGAGTGCATGCACCGCTGGTGTCAGCGGCTGCATGCAGGGCGAATATCTCCTAAACCATGCAGGTTTAGGAGATATTAATTTTACTAACAGGTAAGTCTTATTATAGGCCTTAGTATATATAGGCTTACCTGTAGGTGAAAGTTAAAAAGTGGAGTATACTACCACTTTAAGTGAGATAGGGGTTGGTACCTCTTCTGATATACTTGGTTTATATAATCCAATATATAGTACTGTTATTAGGGTCACATGACAGGCTATTCACAGCACAGAAGCAAAATAAAGAACATAAACAGACCCTGTTCACAAGTTTAATACAATTAAATTAAAATAAACGGAGAGGTTAGTCTGACAGATCATGTCCTAGGCTGCATTTAGGGGTGGCTGCCAGCAGAGGGCTCTCCAGTCACAATTCAGTTTTATTTAGCCAAACAACACTTTCCCCTCTTCTCCCACCCATCCCCTTGTTCTGGCTCTGTACCCTAATGCTGTGTTGACTGGACTTCCACCCCAACTGTGAATTGTAGGTCACCATCACAAAGAAGGGCAAGGTGGCATATAATCCAAATCCTTACCTTCTGCAAAAATGCCTACACAAGCCAAAAGGGGAGGGACCAGTTAGAAGACATGATATCAGCATGTGACATCATCAATAACCCCAGACATGGCCAGATCCAGACACACTCCTCCCCTCCCTGTAGGACCCGCTGATTTTAACTGGCATTGCAGAGGCTACCAATCTCAAAGGCAACAGTCCATTCATTCTGGCTCCATGAAACAGTCTAGGCCTAGGGCATTGATGGTGAACGTTGACACCCCATATGTTTTGGAACTACATTTCCCATGATGCTCAACTACACTGCAGAGTACATGAGCATCATGGGAAATGTAGTTCCAAAAAATCTGGGGCGCCAAGGTTTCCCATCACTGGTCTAGGGGATGTGTTTTTAAGATTTATTACTTGTAGACCTTTTAACACAAGAGGGTTTAGAGTGGTATGTCATCCTCCAAAAATACTTACTTGTAGCAGGAGGACACACCTCATTAGTCTTTAAGCTAGAAACAAAGAAGAAGGCCAGAACTGAGACCCTGTAAGAGCTGGTACAAAGGGAGCTACACTGGCACCCCAAAAATAGAACAGTACACAGTCATTAGGATACTGAGCTCAGGTCAGTACTCACAATGTCCCAGGGCAGCTATACACTTTCCAGGCACTCTTCAGTGAGTTCTCCGTACCAGATCCTCAGTTGAAACTTCTTAGTTAGCTCCAAAGGCAATTAGAAATAAGCTCCCCAGCCCTGCTATAGCTGGGACCTCTATGAACATCAGTAGACTCCAGCAGAACTGCCTTAAAGAGGCAGCAGCCCCTAATGCTGGAACTTCTCCAGCAGAACAAGAACAGGGCTGCTCCAGACCCCAGCCTATTTATGTTCCCCCCAGCCACCTACTGGGCAAACCACTCTAGTGATTGGCTGCAGCACAGTAAATATTCAAACTGTCCATTTGACTCTCCTAGCCCACTATGTTCTGGAAGACTCCAGAATGCAAGGGGAAGCAATCAAACTTGCAGCCTGTGAATTCTAGAACAGCCCAGAGAAATCAATAGCTGCTCCAATGATTACAGAGGAGCCAAAAAGAACTACATTTACCTATCATGCTAGAAATGTACCTAGGAGGGGGCTACACATAGAAATGTTGCTAAAATGGATTACACTGCAGCCGCTAGGGCCAGGGACAGCATTAACCACTTTACGACCGCCCGCTGCAGATATACTGCTGCAAGCAGCCGCTCCTGCGCAAACCGCTGTAGCTATACGTCGGTCATTTTCAGGCAGCTAGGGGACGAGCGTGCGCCGCCAGCAGGGCACTCCCATCCCCGCTCGTCAGCAGGGAAGCCGATGCACGGGGCAGGGGGCTCCGATTGCCGCCTGACACCCGCGATCGTTCCCTGCTGAGAGAGAAGAACGGTCAGCTGTTGTAAACACAGCCGACCGCTCATCTCCCTGGAATGATCACAGAGCGCCTGTGATCCTTCTATATAGGATTACAGGTCTCTTAGAAACACGCCCCTTGGTACATATTTAACCCCTTGGTTACCCACAATGTTAACCCCTTCCCTGTCAGTGTCATTATTACAGTAACAGTGCATATTTGTAGCACTGATTACTGTAGTAATGTCACTGGTCCCCCCAAAAGTGTCAAAAATGTCAGTTAGGGGTCCGATCTGTTCGCCGCAATGTCGCAGTCCGGCAAAAAATTGCACATTGCTGCCATTACTAGTAAAAAAAAACAATAAAAATGACATAAATCTTTCCCGTAGTTAGTAGACGTGATAACTTTTGCGCAAACCAATCAAAATACGCTTATTGCGATTTTTTTTTTTTTTTACCAAAGATATGTAGCAGAAAACAAATTGGCCTACAATGTTAAAAAATTTTGATTTTTACATTTTTTTCTTGGGAATTTTATATAGCAGAATGTGAAAAATATTGTTTTTTTGTTTTGTTTTTTCAGAATTGTCGCTCTTTTTTTGTTTATAGCGCAAAAAATAAAAATTGCACAGGTGATCAAATACCACCAAAATAAAGCTCTATTTGCGGGAAAAAAAGGACATCAATTTTATTTGGGTACAGCGTTGCACGACCGCGCAATTGTCCATTAAATAACGCAGTGCCGAATCACAAAATATGGCCTGGTAAGGAATGGGGTAAAATCTTCCGGTCTTAAAGCGATTAAAAATATGCTCATTGAGAATTGTTTTGTCAAAGACATGTAGCTAAATACATTTTGGCCTAAATATATGACAAAAATTGAATATATTGAATATTTTTCAACTGTCAAAGTAGAAAAATATTGTTATTTTTTTCAAAATTGTCGCTTTTTTTATTAATATCGCAAAAAATGAAAAGCGCAGAGGTGATCAAATACCACCAAAAGAAAGCTCTGTTTGTGGGAAAAAAAGGACGTAAATTTAGTTTGGGTACGGCGTTGCGTGACCGCGCAATTGTCAGTTAAAGTTGCACCGTGCCGAAACGCAAAAAGTGGCCTGGACGTAAAGCAGGAAAATCCTCCGGTCCTAAAGTGGTTAATAAAACTGGAAGGAAATCAGGGGCATATACTTTTGAGCAAGGACAAAATCTGGGACTTTTTATCCCTGGGGGGGGGGCAGCCCTCTAAAATCAGGGACTGTGCCCCCTGAAACCGGGAACACCTGGTCACCCAAGTCTAAAGAAACTTTAAACAGGTCCGCTTTAATTGCTTTGCTCTTCTGAAAGCCTAATCACAAGTAGGATCAATGGTGCAGCCTGAGAAGCCGTATCTTCAGCAGTAAACTCCCATCATCAGCCTTTTCTGTGATACAAATTCGCCTTATTAAGTTAGAGCAATAAATGGTTCCCACTGGACTCCATTAATCCAAGGCAGATTGCCGCTATCAGGCAAAAGAGTCTTACGGAAGCATATCCGAGAGCCAGGCCGATCTGTAATGAGGTCTCTGTTGTCCCCGGGGGCTGTTTTTAGGCAGCCGTAGTTCCTTCTGAGTTTCAGGCTTGAGGAATCAGGCTGCCCATTGAACAAGATGTGTACCTCTGATCCCCACGCTTAATGAAAGTTATCATTTTTACCGCTTTGGCGAATATCCCATCTCTGGATGGAGAGCGAGATTAAAAAATTGTTCTTTTTCTCGACTGGCGCTTTTGGCTATTGCTCCTCGCAGTCCTCTATTGCAGATGGACATTTACATGAAAGGCTATTTGGCTTGACAGATGTTTTGCTTCCTAATTGGGTTCTGGGTTCGGGCAGCTGGCAGAACGGCTCCCTGGGAGATCTCTCCTCCATTTTGACTTTAGGTGAAAATGAGGTGAGACGAGGCTTGCACTGAAAAGTTCCAGGCTTAATTAAAGCGTATATCAAACCAAAACTTTTCTTTGTTTCTGGATGGATCGGGAAAAGGTTAGAACTCCAGTTGGGTTATGAATGCTATCCGAGGCTCCCTTATGGTGGCCATTCAGAGAATTAGTTTATAATTGATTGTATTGTTGTCAGTCAATTTGCCGACCAGGAGAACATTACCATGAAAAGATGAATAAGTAACCAATGCATACCTCCCAACTGCATTCACTATATCTGGTCTCCCCAAGAGCCTGCATTCATTATATCTGCTCTCCCCAGAAGCCTGCATTCACTATATCTGGTCTTCCCCAGGACCCTGCATTCACTATATCTGGTCTCCCCAGGAGCCTGCATTCACTATATCTGGTCTCCCCAGGAGCCTGCATTCACTATATCTGGTCTCCCCAGGAGCCTGCATTCACTATATCTGGTCTCCCCAGGAGCCTGCATTCACTATATCTGGTCTCCCCAGGAGCCTGCATTCACTATATCTGGTCTCCCCAGAAGCCTGCATTCACTATATCTGGTCTCCCCAGAAGCCTGCATTCACTATATCTGCTCTCCCCAGGATCCTGCATTCACTATATCTGCTCTCCCCAGGATCCTGCATTCACTATATCTGGTCTCCCCAGGATCCTGCATTCACTATATCTGCTCTCCCCAGAAGCCTGCATTCACTATATCTGGTCTTCCCCAGGACCCTGCATTCACTATATCTGCTCTCCCCAGGAGCCAGCATTCACTATATCTGGTCTCCCCAGAAGCCTGCATTCACTATATCTGGTCTCCCCAGAAGCCTGCATTCACTATATCTGGTCTCCCTCAGGACCCTGCATTTACTATATCTGGTCTCCCCAGGACTCTGCAGTCACTATATCTGCTCTCCCCAGGAGCCTGCATTCACTATATCTGCTCTCCCCAGAAGCCTGCATTCACTATATCTGGTCTCTCCAGGAGCCTGCATTCACTATATCTGCTCTCCCCAGAAGCCTGCATTCACTATATCTGGTCTCCCCAGAAGCCTGCATTCACTATATCTGGTCTCCCCAGGAGCCTGCATTTACTATATATGGTCTCCCCAGGACTCTGCAGTCACTATATCTGCTCTCCCCAGGACCCTGCATTCACTATATCTGCTCTCCCCAGAAGCCTGCATTCACTATATCTGGTCTCCCTAGGAGCTTGCATTCACTATATCTGCTCTCCCCAGGAGCCTGCATTCACTATATCTGGTCTCTCCAGGAGCCTGCATTCACTATATCTGCTCTCCCCAGAAGCCTGCATTCACTATATCTGGTCTCCCCAAGATCCTGCATTCACTATATCTGGTCTCCCCAGGACCCTGCATTCACTATATCTGGTCTCCCCCAGGACCCTGCATTTACTATATATGGTCTCCCCAGGACTCTGCAGTCACTATATCTGCTCTCCCCAGGAGCCTGCATTCACTATATCTGGTCTCCCTAGGAGCTTGCATTCACTATATCTGCTCTCCCCAGGAGCCTGCATTCACTATATCTGGTCTCCCCAGGAGCCTGCATTCACTATTTCTGGGGTCTCCCGAGGAGCCTGCATTCACTATATCTGGTCTCCCTAGGAGCTTGCATTCACTATATCTAGTCTCCCTAGGAGCCTGCATTCACTATATCTGGTCTCCCGAGGAGCCTGCATTCACTATATCTGGTCTCCCCAGGAACCTGCATTCACTATATCTGGTCTCCCACAGTACACAGAACATGGAAATGCAATTATTTTAGTAAATATAACCTGCTAAATATCTTTTCTCATCAGCAGTATATAGCAGTCCGGTGACTTCTATCAGTGTCTGGTTAAAGATTGTAGGAGGAGTTTTCATTCTACCCTGATTTTCCTATGAGGCTGCAGGACCCCTGACCCTCTGTCTGGACTGTGCTGATTACATGCACCCTCCCAAGGGAAAAAACAAACAAAAAAACACTGTCTAGCAATACACACCAAACTGAGCATGTGCAGAGTGACTCTGTCTTCTTAGACGATGGATTGGGGACAGTGAAAGAAGGGGAGAATCAGTGAAGACAGGATCAAACAGCCTTTTTACACAATGTGCAGGATTAATCCATTAGGTTCCACAGTGAGTATGACAAGCATGATTTACTGCTATATACAGACTGATTTTACTGTTGTGGGTTTAGTAACGCTTTAAATCCACAAGTGTTTTTTTTTTACCACTACTATTCCTTTATACTGGGGTTTGAAATTGACAAATGCAGCAATTTAGAAATTGGATGAAAGGTTTAGCACTGGAAACACTTTTTCTATACACATTTTATATAGAATTATATAGATCAGACCAAAGTGAGGGACAAATGAGGAGGAAAGACTCAAAAGGGACAGAGGGACTTTGTTCCAAATCAGGGACAGTCACCTAGAAATCAGGGACAGTCACCTAGAAATCAGGGGCAGTTACTCAAAATCAGGGACAGTTGGGAGCTATGCCAATGCACTAATTAAAAATTGTTTGATAAGATCAGACGGTAGTCTCAAAATCAAGTTTGGAATAGCATATTAAAGCAGTAGTAAACTGCAAAAAAAAAAAAAAAATCTTCTCCCTGCAAATTAAAGTATAACTAAAGGCAAAAAAGTTTTGGGTAGGGATTAGAACCCCTGGTCGTTTTTATTGCTGTCTGTGCCCCCGTTAGGGAATTTCACCCTCTCTATTTGTCCTGTTTACCATTATCATTGAAGGTAAAAGAAAATCCCAAATTTTGGGTTGTCCCAAGAAAAATCTTCCAATGGGGACCCTAGTTCTGGTGACGTGAGGATTCCCTTAATTTGCAGGGATTTCCTCTCACTTCCTGTTTGGCTACGGGACAGGAAGTAAAGGAAAATCTCTATAACGGGACACAGATGACGAAAAAAATAAATAAATCTGGCAGTTGTTTTAATCTTCCCTTAGGGCCCTTTCACATGGGCTGTCCTATCAGGTACGCCTTTCAGTTTTTCAGGGGGGCTTGATCGGACCCTCCAGTCTCCTCTATGGAGCAGCGGATGTCTGCTTGACACCCGCCGCTATCTGATCCGTTCCTGCCTGCAAGACTGATTGTGGTCCTATTTTCCATCCATCTGGCGGATCGGATAGGATCCGATGGAAACGGAACACCAATGATTTCCCCAGAGAGGAGAGCGGACCCGTGTCCGTGTGCGCTCTGCACAAAAACTGTCATCAGCCTGCTCAGTGGCGGCTTACCTTTCTCATCAGCAGTATATAGCAGTCTTGTGACTACTATCAGTGTCTGGTTAAAGCTTGTAAAAGCAGTTTTCATTCTCCTCCGACTGTCCTATGAGGCTAGAGGACCCCTGACCTTCTGGCCAGTGCTGATTGGCCCTGTCAAACAAAACCAAAGAAATTTCCAACCCCAACTTACCGACCAGCCTGTGACCAACCAAATTGTCCTATCTAACAATATGCATTAAAAACAGGAGTTTAGTCTGCACACAATTTCAAATACATGTGTAAGCTATAGGCCCTGTCAAGGCACCCCATTCTCTGTATGACAGTAAAGGGGGTGCCATGTAGAAAGCCCTGAAGAATAAGAACAAAACGGGGTGCCAGGTAGGGCCCTGAAGAGTATTCTGCAGTACAGTACCGCTTATCTAAAGAGGTTAATTTATATATATATATATCTTTTTTTTTTTTTTTTTTAGCAAAGACCCTGGAGAATAAAATGGCAATCGTTGCAATATTTTATGTCACACAGTATTTACGCAGCGGTCTTTCGAATGCAATTTTTTGGGAAGAAATACACTTTCATGAATTAACAAAAAACCAAAACAGTAAAGTCAGCCCAATTTTTATATTGTGAAAGATGATGTTACGCTGAGTAAATAGATACCTAAAATGTCACGCTGTAAAATTGCGCACACTCGTGGAATGGCGACAAACTTCAGTACTTAAAAATCTCCATAGGCGACGCTTCAAAAAATTTTAATGGTTACCTGTTTAGGGTTGCAGAGGGGGTCTTGTGTTAATCTGGGGGCGACCAAAGGGTTAAATGTGTACCTAGGGGGTGCTTTCTAACTGTGAGGGGGATGGGTTTATGGAATCGACACAGAGACCTGTGTTCCTAAATAGGAGGAATGCAGGAGCTCTGCATTGATTTCTGAGATAACAACGGCCTGTGTACAGCAAAAAAAGAAAAAAATGTTTACAATCACTTAATGATGCTAGAACAGCAGCCCCAGATGTTAGCTACAAGCAGGGCCGCTGATAGGAGCGTACCACTGGGCTCCTGTATGGAGGGCCGGACAGAAGGAGGATCGGTGCGGCGTGACGGGAGGACAATCACGAAACGATGCCCTGTGTCTGTATCTCTCCCTCCAGCAGCTGAAAGCTGGACTCTCCTCATCTCCCTCCCACCGGCTTTCAGCTACTGGAGGGAGAGATACAGACACAGTGCATCGTCCTGTAATTGTCCTCCCGTCCCGATTCCCCTCCCTTATTTTTCTATTTTTCTGAATTAGACACAGTGAGCGATCGGTACAGATCACTCCTGTGTCCATAAATAACTGAACAGAGTAAACTGTGTTTAATAGGCTTCAGTTTATGAATGAATAGGAGCCTCTGTGCATTGTTCATTCATCTTCAATGCAACTGAGGTTGCAGAGAAAGGAATTAAAGGGGTCTGTTTAGACCCTGATATTTTATCCAACCCCCCTCAGGAGTATTGTAAAAAAAAAAAATAAAAAAATCATTTAAAAAATTTAAATAATAACTTTAAAATTGTGTAGCACTACTCCCTGGGGAGCTGCTTGAAGTGGGTTCCCCTGGGTTACCCCTAGCAACAACTGATGAATTCTTTGTACTTTAAGGGTTTGACTCAGTCAGGTCCAGAGGATTTTTTTTTTTGTATTTTATTTGAACTTGGATGGGAGAAGGGATGAGTGGGATACTCCAACTTTATGAACTATGCACAACTGGAGGACTTCTAGCTAAATTGAGTGCGGCAAGGCCGCTGCTTCACCTTGCCACTGAAGTGAAGTATTTGAAAGGCGAACTATGTAGTAGATTACTCTTCAGGGCCCCACTTGGCACCCCCTTTACTCTTACTCTTCAGGGTCCCTCTTGGCACCCCCTTTACTCTTACTCTTCAGGGCCCCACTTGGCACCCCCTTTACTCTTACTCTTCAGGGTTCTACTTCCACCCCTATTACTCTTACTCTTCAGGGCCCCACTTGGCACCCCCTTTACTCTTACTCTTCAGGGTTCTAATTGGCACCCCCTTTACTCTTACTCTTCAGGGCCCCACTTGGCACCCCCTTTACTCTTACTCTTCAGGGTTCTACTTGTCACCCCCTTTACTCTTACTCTTCAGGGCCCCACTTGGCACCCCCTTTACTCTTACTCTTCAAGGCCCCACTTGGCACCCCCTTTACTCTTACTCTTCAGGGTTCTAATTGGCACCCCCTTTACTCTTACTCTTCAGGGTTCTAATTGGCACCCCCTTTACTCTTACTCTTCAGGGCCCCACTTGGCACCCCTTTACTCTTACTCTTCAGGGCCCCACTTGGCACCCCCTTTACTCTTACTCTTCAGGGTTCTACTTGGCACCCCATTTACTCTTACTCTTCAGGGCCCCACTTGGCACCCCCTTTACTCTTACTCTTCAGGGCCCCACTTGGCACCCCCTTTACTCTTACTCTTCAGGGCCCACTTGGCACCCCCTTTACTCTTACTCTTCAGGGCCCCACTTTGCACCCCCTTTACTCTTACTCTTCAGGGTTCTACTTGGCACCCCCTTTACTCTTACTCTTCAGGGTTCTACTTGGCACCCCCTTTACTCTTACTCTTCAGGGCCCCACTTGGCACCCCATTTACTCTTACTCTTCAGGGCCCCACTTGGCACCCCCTTTACTCTTACTCTTCAGGGTTCTACTTGGCACCCCCTTTACTCTTACTCTTCAGGGTTCTACTTGGTACCCCGTTTACTCTTACTCTTCAGGGCCCCATTTGGCACCCCCTTTACTCTTACTCTTCAGGGCCCCACTTGGCACCCCCTTTACTCTTACTCTTCAGGGTTCTACTTGGCACCCACTTTACTCTTACTCATCAGGGTTCTACTTGGCACCCCCTTTACTCTTACTCTTCAGGGTTCTACTTGGCACCCTTTTTACTCTTACTCTTCAGGGGCCCCCTTGGCACCCCCTTTACTCTTACTCTTCAGGGTTCTACTTGGCACCCTTTTTACTCTTACTCTTCAGGGCCCCACTCGGCACCCCCTTTACTCTTACTCTTCAGGGTTCTACTTGGCACCCCCTTTACTCTTACTCTTCAGGGCCCCACTTGGCACCCCCTTTACTCTTTATCTTCAGGGCCCCACTTGGCACCCCCTTTACTCTTACTCTTCAGGGTTCTACTTGGCACCCACTTTACTCTTACTCTTCAGGGTTCTACTTGGCACCCCCTTTACTCTTACTCTTCAGGGTTCTAATTGGCACCCCCTTTACTCTTACTCTTCAGGGCCCCACTTGGCACCCCCTTTACTCTTACTCTTCAGGGTTCTACTTGTCACCCCCTTTACTCTTACTCTTCAGGGCCCCACTTGGCACCCCCTTTACTCTTACTCTTCAAGGCCCCACTTGGCACCCCCTTTACTCTTACTCTTCAGGGTTCTAATTGGCACCCCCTTTACTCTTACTCTTCAGGGTTCTAATTGGCACCCCCTTTACTCTTACTCTTCAGGGCCCCACTTGGCACCCCTTTACTCTTACTCTTCAGGGCCCCACTTGGCACCCCCTTTACTCTTACTCTTCAGGGTTCTACTTGGCACCCCATTTACTCTTACTCTTCAGGGCCCCACTTGGCACCCCCTTTACTCTTACTCTTCAGGGCCCCACTTGGCACCCCCTTTACTCTTACTCTTCAGGGCCCACTTGGCACCCCCTTTACTCTTACTCTTCAGGGCCCCACTTTGCACCCCCTTTACTCTTACTCTTCAGGGTTCTACTTGGCACCCCCTTTACTCTTACTCTTCAGGGTTCTACTTGGCACCCCCTTTACTCTTACTCTTCAGGGCCCCACTTGGCACCCCATTTACTCTTACTCTTCAGGGCCCCACTTGGCACCCCCTTTACTCTTACTCTTCAGGGTTCTACTTGGCACCCCCTTTACTCTTACTCTTCAGGGTTCTACTTGGTACCCCGTTTACTCTTACTCTTCAGGGCCCCATTTGGCACCCCCTTTACTCTTACTCTTCAGGGCCCCACTTGGCACCCCCTTTACTCTTACTCTTCAGGGTTCTACTTGGCACCCACTTTACTCTTACTCATCAGGGTTCTACTTGGCACCCCCTTTACTCTTACTCTTCAGGGTTCTACTTGGCACCCTTTTTACTCTTACTCTTCAGGGGCCCCCTTGGCACCCCCTTTACTCTTACTCTTCAGGGTTCTACTTGGCACCCTTTTTACTCTTACTCTTCAGGGCCCCACTCGGCACCCCCTTTACTCTTACTCTTCAGGGTTCTACTTGGCACCCCCTTTACTCTTACTCTTCAGGGCCCCACTTGGCACCCCCTTTACTCTTTATCTTCAGGGCCCCACTTGGCACCCCCTTTACTCTTACTCTTCAGGGTTCTACTTGGCACCCACTTTACTCTTACTCTTCAGGGTTCTACTTGGCACCCCCTTTACTCTTACTCTTCAGGGTTCTACTTGGCACCCTTTTTACTCTTACTCTTCAAGGCCCCCCTTGGCACCCCCTTTACTCTTACTCTTCAGGGTTCTACTTGGCACCCTTTTTACTCTTACTCTTCAGGGCCCCACTTGGCACCCCCTTTACTCTTACTCTTCAGGGTTCTACTTGGCACCCCCTTTACTCTTACTCTTCAGGGCCCCACTTGGCACCCCCTTTACTCTTCAGGGTTCTACTTGGCACCCCCTTTACTCTTACTATTCAGGGTTCTTCTTGGCACCCCCTTTACTCTTACTCTTCAGGGCCCCACTTGGCACCCCCTTTACTCTTACTCTTCAGGGCCCCACTTGGCACCCCCTTTACTCTTACTCTTCAGGGTTCTACTTGGCACCCTTTTTACTCTTACTCTTCAGGGCCCCCCTTGGCACCCCCTTTACTCTTACTCTTCAGGGTTCTACTTGGCACCCCCTTTACTCTTACTCTTCAGGGTTCTACTTGGCACCCCCTTTACTCTTACTCTTCAGGGCCCCATTTGGCACCCCCTTTACTCTTACTCTTCAGGGCCCCACTTGGCACCCCCTTTACTCTTGCTAACAGTGTGAGCTGACCTTTTGTCCTCTGACCTCACCGGAGTGATCCCCCTTTCTGGGCAGACCCCTTTGGCAAGCCCCCTGGTACTCAGGAACACTGTCAGCCTCCTCCTGGGACTCTGCTTCCCGCCAAAAGACGCCCTGTCACATGTGCCCTTGGCTTTTATGGTCAATCCCAGGATGCACTGCAGTGGTGCCCTCCCACTGGGACTGCCACAAAAGCCTGTTTGCCACTGGCTAGGTTTCCTCCACTGTCCAACAGGTGCCCCTATTGGATACAGTGGGGACACTCCCTCAGACCAAGTGACTCACACCTGGACACATGCAACAGGCATGACTAACAGATCAGGCTCCTCCGAGAAGCAGATGGAGCATAACAATGCTTTTATCCTAGGACCCAGAGCTTTTTTCAGCGGGAACGCGGGGGAACGCAGTTCCGGCACCTCCTGAACTGAATGTATGTAATGGTAAGGGGTGCTGGGATGTGCTGGAGGGTCTATTGATGCTGGCTGTTGGGGAATCTATCTATTTTTGCGGAGGAAGGAGGTCTATTGTTTCTGGGAAGGTCTTGTGTTGCTCCGGTGGGATCTATTGTTGCCAGGCTGGGTCTTTAGTTGCTGGGGGGTCAGTTGTTGCTTGGAGGGATTTACTGTTGAGGGAGTGGTACTTGTTGCTGGCTGTTGAGTGGATCTGTTCTTGCTGGGGGTTCGATTGTTGCTCGGGGGATCTATTGTTATTGGTGGGTGATCTATTGTTGCTGGTGGTGGGTCTTATGTTGCAGGGGGGTCAATCGTTGCTGAGAGGGATCTACTATTGAGGGAGGGGTCTGATGTTTCTGGCTGCTGAAGGGTCTATTGATGCTGGCTATTGGGAGTCCATTGTTGCTGGGCTGGAACTATTGTCGCTGGGGTGTCCATTGTTGCTAGATTTATCTTACTGCCTTTCTCGTTATCATGAACAAATTCCATACAAAATACTTAGCACCACAAAATGATAGTTGGTTCTATATTCTCTAAAAAGGGTGGTACTGGGAGGTGGGTAAGGAATGGAACCAAGAAACGGTGCTCGGAGGTGGGTAGGGGGTGGAGTTAAGGGAGACTCAGAAGGGAGGAGTTCCTGCAACTATTCCCCTAGAAAAAAAGCCCTGCTAGCACCTATCTAGGAGGGTGCCACATCTGTAAAAAAAAAAAAAAAAAAAAAAAAAAAACATTAATAACAAACAATTGGAAAATATAATTTTAACAATTTTTAAATTTTGTAATTCAGGGGGGGGGGGGGGGGGAGAGGTAGACTGTGTGGAGTCCAATGATTTCTAACGGCAGCCCTGGCTACAAGTCTAGATTCCATACTTGCCATTGTATTGAGCATTATCCATACTAGAGGGGAAAGGTTGCATTTCTAAAATCTGTAAGACAACGCATCATTACACAAAACGCCTATTGCATATCCGGGAAAAACACCACAGTGCCCTCAGGCAGAGTAATTAATGTCTGTTGACTTAGCCGTGATATCCGCGGATTATACGAGGATGTAAGACTTTGATACGGTCAAGGGAAAAAAAAAAGCCGTTATGATGGATGTAGACAATATCCAGCAGCGTATTAATATCGCCCAGGGGTGAGGGGGTCACGTGGAAGAATCAGCTGTGAAGACACCGAATGATTCATCAGCTTCCCCTCGCTATCTCCGCGGAACACATTAACGCTGAACAATCTTCTCGGCTTGCGGGAAGACACGTGTTTAGCAGAAGCCGCATCGCCGTAACCTTTTTCCCGGCACAATAAGATTCTAGAGCGCTGATCTGACCTTATGGCCCACAATCTTTGTTATAAAAGGGGGTTACGGCGAAGAAAAGTGAAGTTTCTTGATCTTTCAAATCGTCCTCTTTATTAAAAAATCAATCTTGGGGTGAAACACAGTACAGCGTTCCATGAATCCAGACTTCTAATTTAAAGGATCATTCTACTCAAAGTAGATATTTTGTTTAAAAATTTGTGTGATCTTGACCCTCTTCTGGATCGTCATCCCCCCACTGCCTATGCCGTAGAATAGAAAATAATAGAATAAAACAGAAAAAATAGAATAGAAAAAAAAGAACAGAATAAAATAAAATAGAAGAATAAGGAATAGAATAGAATAAACATGAAATAGAAAGAATCTTCTGAAATTCAAATACAATGGAAAAGAATAGAATAGAAAAAGAATTGAATAGAAAAAAATAATATAATGAGATAGAATAAAATAGAATATATCCTTCTTCCAAATGATACATTTTAAATAGAATAAATTAGATTTCATATTGAAAAGAATAGAAATAAATAGAATAGAATAAAAAAAAAAAACAATAGCATAGAATATGTAACAAAAATTGTGTAGCGCTAATACATGGAAAACGATTTGTCTCCGGCCGCTCTCCGTAGTAGTAGTCTTGCTGCTCTTTGCTCGGACTCGGAGCTGTCAGTGAGTTTGGTCGGTAGGTGTGCGGATTGTGTGTGTGGCCGGTCATGGCCTCTAGCGGCTCTATCCAGATCCCCTGGTGCCTGCCTCTTCTCCTGACCCATGACGGGGTGCTCCTGCCCGGCTCCAGCATGCGGGTGAGTGTAGACTCTCCGGGGAATATGGATCTGGTCCGGAGCCGCCTGCTCAGAGGAACTTCCCTGAAGAGCACCATTATCGGGGTAACCCCCAACACCCGGGACCCGGCCTCCGACACAGAGGAGCTCCCCATCCTACACAGGTCAGTGTGACTTACTTCTGGGGCCCCTGACATGGTGCCCGCCCCCAGTCCCAACGGCTGTCCGTGGGGCACATGCGCAGTAGCGCAATCCCACAGACACAGGGACGGACGCAGAGACACTTGCATATTATTAATATAGAATAGATATCCTACATACACCCCAGTCGGGCGGCCGGCCAAAACTCTTGAAGCGGCGGGTGTGCACGGGCACACGGCGGGTACGCGCTCGCACGCGAGAGCCGCTCGGTCAGCTCTGCGCGTGTCTCTGTTGCTAGGGCAACAGGGACGCTATGTGCAGAGCTGGCTACGTCATGCGGCTCTCGCGTTGTTAGAAAAAAAAAGAGATAAGCGAGAGCCGCTCAGTCAGCCATATGTTTAGCGCCCGTTAATTTAACGGGCTTAATGTCTAGTAAATCATAAGTCCATAAGTGAAGAATAAACAAAGTGCCCAAAAGGAGTGATGAAGAAAAACCGGAATGGAATCACTAGTCCCAATAAAGGCAAAAAGTCCAATTAGAGATCCATGAGCAACACCCGTGAGAAGGAATATCAACATGGGGACAAGGTTCTTTGGGGGGGGGGGGAATACAAAGCCTGCCCTGTCCTAAAGCACCCCCCCAAGTTAAGGGGCACGTGGCCTGGAATTGTATAGGAGGGAGGGCGCTGGCTCCTTCCCCTCCCTTTCCTGGCCTACTGGGCAGCAGGCTCTGATAAGGGTCTGGTAAGGGGTTTAGGGGGGAACACTATTTTAAAAAAAAAATGTTGGCATGGGGGCTCCCCTTAAATTACATACCAGACCCGAAGGGCCTGATATAGATTGGGGGGGACCCCACAATGTTTTTTTTCTGTAGTTTTCATTGACAACATTCTTTTGTTTACATTTAGTCTATCAGCAGGGAAGCCCCCTGACAGCTGATGAGTCATCAGTTGTTGAGGACGTGAAGGCCGGCTTCCCAGCCTGCTCCTTAACAACCAGCTATTCTTCATTTTTCAACCGATCCGAATTTGAATTGTTCCAAAACTAAGAAAATGTTTCTGTTCTGCACACATCTAGCTGTAGCCTGCACACCTGACCTCATTAACCACTTATAAAGAGAACTCAGGACTTCCACAATCCAACAAAGAAAACACGCTCTACCGCAAATTACCTGGAAGACTGGGAACCGGTGCTCTGGCCCAAATGCCTTTCCAATGTAGCAAAAATCCTCTAATATAGTAAAGCTGGCTACTCGACAACATCCATTGCATCAATTCTTTAGGCTACATGGCAGGGTATAGCAGCAACACGCTAACGCGTTTTGCCCAAAGCCTTAATGTTGGCCATACACAGTTCGAAAATCGTTCTAAAAAGTATTTAACCGGGCCTATTTCTGACAATTGTTGTTTACAAGCTAAAATCTGTTTTTTTTTTTTTTTTGCTAGAAAACTACTTAGAACCCCCAAACATTATATATATATATATATATATATATATATATATATATATATATATATTTTTTTTTTTTTTTTAGCAGAGACTCTACAGAATAAAATGGAGATCATTGCAATATTTTTTATCACACCGCATTTGCGCAGCAGTCTTCCAAATGCAAATTTTTTGGAAAATTTTTTTGAATAAAAAAATAAAAAACCAGTAAAGTTAGCTCAATTTTTTTCTGTAATGTGAAATATAATTTTACGCCGAGTAAATAGATACCCAACATGTCATGCTTCAAAATTGCGCACGCTCGTGGAAAGGCGACAAACATTGGTACTTAAAAATCCCCATAGGCGATGCTTTAAATATTTCTACAGGTTACCAGCTCAGAGTTACAGAGGAGATCGAGGGCTCGAATTATTGCTCTCACTCTAGCGATCGGGGCGATACCTCACATATGTGGTTTGAACACAATTTTCATACGTGGGTGGGACTTGCGTATGCGTTCACTTCTGCACGTGAGCTAACGGGGACAGGGCGCTTTTTTTTTCCTATTTATTTCATTTATTTTTTTTATACAGTTTATCTTTTTTTTTTTAATTTGAATCATTTTTATTCCTATTACAAGGAATGTAAACATCCCTTTTAATAGAAATAGGCATGACAGGTCCTCTTTATTGTGAGATCTGGGGTCAAAAAGACCTCACACCTCACAACTACACTAAAAAAGAAAAAAAAAAAAAAAAATCGCTGAAAAAAATTGGCTCTTTAACTTTTTGGTTTTTCCATGCTAGGATCGGTATCCCCGAGTCACGCTCGGGGTAGATGTGCAGAGCCTGCAGCGGGGTTCCTTACCTTCTCCCGGCGATCCAGCGATGATCTCCCATTGCTGTGATCGCAGCCGAGATCCCCGCCGCTCGTCCGTCGCTCTGATGACTTCCGTTCCCTGCAGCAGCAATGCTGCATGGGAGCGGAACTGGGAGGGAAATTCAAAAGTTGCACAAAACACAAACACATAAAAAGGAGTTGATACAATGTAATCTGAGAGGATTACACTGTATCACCTTAGTATCAGAAAAATATCAAATATTCTAAATTATAAATATCAAAAAATTGTACCGCTTTTGGTACATAATTCCTGACATAATCATACCGCCTGGGAGGTTAAACTGGCTGCTAGGCGACGACGTTTGACGTCACTCTGGTCCTCCAAAACCATAGAGTTGAGTGGGGGCCATCTTGCCCTCCCTCGACTTCCTGTCGGTGAGGATCCGGGATCGAATAGTTTTCCCCGCTGCCGGCGGGTCCGGTAAGCAGGGAAAATGACCGGGACGCGGCGGGAGGGGGGGGGGCACCTCCTCCGCCGCACCGTAAGGGTGATTCCGTGGCGAATCCGCCGCTGGGACCACCCTTATCTGAAAGAGGACCGCCTGCCATTTAGAAAAATACCAGGTTTATGGCAGCTATCTGCTGCCATAACCACAGTATTTAGCGTCAAAGTACCGACGTACGGGTGGTTGGTAAGTGGTTAATATAATCAATGAGTTGACTTTCAAAACATTGGTGGGCTAATTTTCGATTATTGAAATGCAAGCTTTTATGGAAAAAAAAAAAAAAAAAAACAGCCCGTCATGTTGCATTTTTTGAACCAAAACTATCGATTTTCTAAACATTAATAGTGGAATCGATCAAAAACATTAAGAAAAAGTCTACAGTGCATGCGTGTGTTAAAATGTAAACCCCGGATCGCGTAATCGATCAGTGAAAAATGTACTGTCTATGTTGTTATCGATCAATAATACAATGGTGGCATTATCGCATGCAGGATTGATCTTTAGGAATTCAATCGTTTTTTCGAACGATTTCCTAATGTCAGCCATACACGTCAAATTCCGAACGATTTTATTTTAACACTCTTTGATTGGCTCTATGGCCCTGGAGGAACGGAGCGACATCACTTTCGGTCCAGGCTGGAAGAAAGAAAAAAAAAATGTGTATATATATATATATATATATATATATATATGTATATATATTTTATATATATATATATATATATATATATATATATAAAAAAAAAAATATATATATATATATATATGTGTATTTTTAAGATAAAAAGCCTTTTTTTTTTTCTTTTAAAGCGGTTGTATCCCCCCCCCCCCCAAAAAAAAAAAAAAAAACAACAACCTGCAGGACAATGGAATAATGTGCTAGTATGCATTGCATACTAGCACATTATGAAATACTTACCTTCAGAAGGAAGTCCCCATACGGTTGCCATCTTCCCTCTGCGTCTCTTCCGGGTTAGGCGGGTCTGGCGAGGAGCCGAAAAGGAGCTCTGAGTGTCCATTCACACTACCGCGACTTGTCAGGCGACTTGTCAGCCTGACAAGTCGCGGTCCGTCGTGGTCCATGCAGTGCTACAGGACCCGTTCTAATAGGAGCGTCACAAGTCGCTCCGACTTAGAAAAAGGGTCCTGTACTACTTCGGGGCGACCTCGGAGCGACTTGCATAGACATTCATTATATGAAGTCCGTGCAAGTCGTGCCGAAGTCGCGGTGCAGTCGCGGTGCACGCGACTTCACAGGTCGCCCCCGAAGTCAGAGCGACCTAGTGTGAACTGAGACTTAAGGTCCGGCAAGATACGCCGGACCTTCAGAGCGCATGCGCCGCTGGTGTCAGCGGCTGCATGCAGGGCGAATATCTTCTAAACCGTGGAGATATTAATTTTACCTACAGGTAAGCCGTATTATAGGCCTTATTATAGGCTTACCTGTAGGTAAAAATTAAAAAGCGGAGTATACTACCACTTTAAAGGGACAGTGTAAAAAATAAAAAATAAAATATGTAATAATAAAAAAATAAAAAAAAAAGTAAAGCACCCCATCCCACCGTGCTGGCACGCAGAAACAAACGCATACGTATGCGAACCACGCATGTGAGGTTTTGCAGCAAACGTCAGAGCGAGAGCAATAATTCTAGCAGACCTCCACTGTAACTCTAAACTGGTAACCTGTAAAGGCATATAAAGCGTCCCCTATAGAGATTTTTCAGTACCGTACTTTGTCGCCATTCCACAATTAATTAGTATGCGATACTAGCACATTATGCCATTGTCCTGCAGGGTTTTTTTTTTTGTTTTGTTTTTTTTGGGGGGGGGATACAACCACTTTAAAAGGGTAAATTGTTGGCAAATGGCATTTATTGCCAACTTCTTTTTTTTTATAAAAAAAACAGCACACAGACCCCTCCGATCGCCCCCCACAGTGCATTGCAAACCCTTGGAGGGGGTCTGTGTGCTATTTTCTCTTTTTAAACCAAAAAGCTGTCAAAGTCATTTGCTGGCAATTTAAACACTATTTGTTAACACTTTGTAAATGTCAGTTCTGCAGCACTTTCTGTACATCACAGAGACGCGCCCCTTCACAGGCAGGATTGGGCACCCCCCCCCTGGGCACCCCCCCCCCCCCCCCCCCCAGGCATTGCTTTTTCAGAGGAATTGGACATTTTTAATGTTTCACTTTAAGCATTTAAAAAACATCGCACTGCTCCTGGCTGAATGGATTTTTTTAAAAATAAAAATTTCTTCTGCATTGGCACATGTTCCCTAAGGCAGCCCCCCCCCCCCCCCAACTATTTTGTTACACTCCATTCGCCTATTAGGAAATGGGTGTTTTTTATTTTGACAGATTCGGCTCTCATTCACTGCAGTAGGGTTGGGGTTCAACATCTGGACTCCGTTGACGTTTGCTGAACCGTGTTCAACCCAAACAAACCTGGGGCAGTTCCGCTTATCACTGCTAGGGACCTGTGCTGTCTAATCTTCACTAGTGATGAGCAGTGCGGCTGATGGGGGGGACCAGTGGTGTATTTTAGTTTTGAGCTGCCCTAGCCAAGACTAAAAATGGGCGCCCCCTTCCACTCCTATGTAAATTTGCCCCACCCCTTCCTGTTTAACGGATGTGACTCCCTCCAAAATTGAAGCACTACAAGTCCCAGCAAGAACCACTGAGATCTCACAGGGGGGGGGGGGGCTGAGAGGGGGTGGGGGAGAGAGAGGGGGGTGGTTAAGGGAGGGTGAGGGAGGGTGAGAGAGGGAGAAGGTGCTGGGAGAGAGAGGTAGAGAGGGAGGGTGTTGGGGGAGACAGTGAGGGTGTTGGGAGAGAGAGAGAGAGAGGGTTGGGAGAGAGAGAGAGAGGGGGGATGAGAGAGAGAGAGAGAGGGGGGGTGATACAGAGAGGGGGGAATGAGAGAGAGGGGAGAGAGAGAGAGGGGGGGGTGATACAGAGAGGGGGGAATGAGAGAGAGGGGGGAGAGAGAGAGAGAGAGAGAGAGAGGGTGAGAGAAAAAGAGAGAGGGGGTGAGAGAAAGAGGGGGGGTGAGAGAGAGAGAGAGAGAGGGGGGGAGGTGAGAGAGAGAGGGGGATGATACAGAGAGGGGGGAATGAGAGAGAGGGGGGAGTCAGAGAGAGGAGGGGGATGAGAGAGAGAGGGGGTTGAGAAAAAGAGGGAGTCAGAGAGAGAGAGGGGGTGAGAGAGAGAGAGAAAGAGAGAGAGAGAGAGAGAGAGAGAGGGGTGGAAGAGAGAGAGAGAGAGAGGAGGGGATGAGAGAGAGAGAGAGGGGGTGGAAGAGAAAGAGAGAGGAGGGGATGAGAGAAGGAGAGAGGAGGGGATGAGAGAAGGAGAGAGGAGGGGATGAGATAGAGAGAGAGAGGAGGGGATGGGAGAGGGGGGTGAGGGAGAGGGAGGGGGTTAGACAGAGAGGGCATGGGAGAGAGAGAGGGGGAATAGAGAGAGAGAGTGCGCGAGAGGTGAGAGAAAGAGAGGGAGAGGGGGAGAAAGAGGGAGAGAGAGAGAGAGAGGGGGTGGTGGGAGAGAGAGGGGGTGGGAGAGAGAGGGAGAGGGGCGTGGGAGAAGGTGTGACGTCACTGGTTGCTAGACGCCAGGCGGCTCTAGTAACCAGTGGCTAATAGAGTCTCAGATGGAGGTGGGGGTGGCTATTTTGCTGCTCCCCTGCAAAGTGCCGCCCTAGGATTGGGCCTTGTCGGCCTAGGCCACATTACAGCACTAGGGGGACCACCAGTCCTCTTGTAGGGGGCCCGAGCACACAGGGGGGCCCACACAGGGAAGGGGGATTAGTGATGGACGTCAATTGCAGAACTCTTCCTCCAGCAGCTGAAAGCTGGATCCTCCTCTCCCTGCTGCCAGCTTTTATCTACTGAGAAAGAGACAGTCGTCCCTCACTAATCCCCCTCCCTGTGTGGGCCCCCCTCCGAGCCCTGGCTCTAATGTTAGCTCTGCTTCTAAGTTTGTTATCTCTGTAACTTTGTTTCTCTCCCTCTGTCTCTCGGATCTTGGAGCTTCAACTGCCCAGCCTGTATATTTTTTCATTTCATTTTTATTTATCAACTCAGTTTTGTCTTTCAGATTTAGCAGGAATTCTGTGAGTTATGTTGTATTTGTGTCCGCTAATAATGATTTATGATTTTATTGTATTATTAGTGAACTATAGCTTCAATATTTTCTTGGGGGGGGGCTTGTCAGGTAGTCTGTACGGGGCCCCGTGATTTCTATTGGCAGCCCTGGTGATGAGCTTAGGTGCTGTCAGGAATCAGCAGCAGGGATGGCCAGATCTGCATGGTTATACTTAGGAAACTGATACCAATCCAGATACGTTTACACTATATTACCAAAACCTTAATGGCATCCCAGTCTTAGTCCGTAGTGTTCAATATTGAGTTGGCCCACTCTTTGCAGCTATAACAGCTTCAACTCTTCTGGGAAAGCTGTCCACAAGGTTTAGGAGTGTGTCTATGGAAATGCATGACCATTCTTCCAAAAGCGCATTTCTGAGGTCAGGCACTGATGTTGGACAAGAAGGCCTGATTTGCACTCTTCACTCTAAGTCATCCCAAAGGTGTTCTATCGGGTTGAGGTCAGGACTCTTTGCAGGCCAGTCAAGTTCCTCCACCCCAAACTGGCTCATCAATGTCTTTATGGACCTTGCTTTGTGCATGGACTTGTGTCAAAGCTTGCCTGAGCTAATCACTACTGTTCACTAGGCAAGGGGAGGTTCCTGACCTTAACTATGATGACTTCTAGTGGCCAAGTTGGGGAACTAAATCGGGCACCTCTGTGCCCCTATCCTACATAATAATAATGCAGGGCTCGACAAACCCCACGTGCCAGAAGTTTTGACCTGGTGCCTGCTGCCCAAATGCTCCCCACACCCCAGGTGCGCCCCCCCCTCCTCCCATCCTCCCCACTATGTATTTCAGGCTCCACTTGTCCATCTGTGGGCCCAGGACCGTAGCAGGTGGAGGGGGTGGGGAGGAGGGAGCAGAGCCAACACACTTGCACTCTCCTCCCCTTCTAGTTTTTGACCCAGAAGTGACATGTGACGACATGTTTTTTACCGAAAAAATTGGTAATTTATTGCGTTTTTGTGCCCTCTAAAATTAACTTTTAATGTGTTTTTTTACTGAAATGTTGTGTCTCCAAGACCTTTGCGATAATATCATGACGTAAAAAAACAGCAACTGCCACTATTTTATTTTCTAGGGTGTCTGCTTTCAGAATATATATAATGTTTGGTGGGTTTTATGTAATATTCAGGCCTAAAATGATTTTATAAACGTGCACAAAAAATGCAAAAATGGCTCTGGCAGTAAAAGGGTTAAAGGAGAAGTTCACCTTCGGGAACATGTTACTTGTTCCATCTGTAAGCTTTGTCAGTTAACCACTTCTGGACCGGAAGGATTTTCCCCCTTATTGACCAGGCCATTTTTTGCGATTCAGCACTGGGTTATTTTAAAGGACAATTGCACGGTCGTGTGACGCTGTACCCAAATAAAATTAATGTCCTTTGTTTCCCACAAACAGAGCTTTCTTTTGGTGGTATTTAATTACCTGTGCGATTTTTATTTAATGCGCTATAAACAAAAAAATAGAGCAACAATTCTGAAAAAAAAAAACAATATTTTTCACTTTCTGCTATAAAATTTTTCACCTTTTTTTGTATTCTGCTACATATTTTTGGTAAAAAAAAATCCCAATAGGCAAATTTTGATTGGTTTGCGCAAAAGTTATCGCGTCTACAAACTTGGGGAAAGATTTATGTCATTTTTATTTATTTTTTTACTAGTAATGGCGGCGATCTGCGATTTTTAACAGGACTGCGACATTCCGGCGGACAGATCGGACCCCTAACTGACATTTTTGACACTTTTGGGGTTACCAGTGACATTACTACAGTAATCAGTGCTAAAAATATGCACTGTTACTGTAATAATGACACTGGCAGGGAAGGGGGTAACCTAGGGTTGATAAAAGGGTTAATTGTGAGCCTAGGGGGGTGTTTTTTAACTGTATGGGGGAGGGACTTGTGAAATGATCATAGAGACCTGTGATCCTACATAGAAGGATCACAGGTGCTCTGTGATCATTCCAGAGAGAAGAACGGTCAGCTGTGTTTACAACAGCTGCCCCTCCTTCTCTCTCAGCGGGGAAAGATCGCGGGTGCCCAGCGACAATCGTGGCCACTGGCCCTGTAGATCGGCATCCCCGCTGCCTAGTGGGGTCTTTGCTCCCTGGCATTGCTCCAGTGAACCAATGTACCCATACATCGATTCGCGCAGCCGAGCCAGCCTGCCGCAGTATATGTGCGGCGGACGGTCGGCAAGCGCTTAAAAAAAAAAAAAAAAAAGGCTCCCACCTTTTTTTGTTGGCTCCTAGATTCAAAGCAAATTTGTCCAGCTCTGTAATAATGGATATGACTGCAGGATCAATAGGTAAAAAACGATTACAGAATATATCTGCTGTGTAAATGCTACTGACAGACTGCATCATATATGTCATTTTAACCACTTAAGGACCAAGCCTATTTCTGACACTTACAAGTTAAAATCAGTATTTTTTGCTAGAAAACTACTTAGAACCCCCAAACATTATATATACAGTATATATATATATATATATATTAGGCAAAGACTCTGGAGAATAAAATGGCGGTCATTGCAATAGTTTTTTTTACTCGCAGTATTTGCGCAGTGGTGGTTCAAACGCTATTTATTTAAGAAAAAAATAAACAAGTTAGCCCAATTTTTTTGTATATTGTGAAAAATGATGTCACGCTGAGTAAATAGATGCCTAACATGCTATGGTTTAAAATTGCGCACACCCGTGGGATGGCGACAAACAACAGTACTTAACAACCTCCATAGGCGACGCTTTAAATACTTTTAACGGTTACCAGTTTAGAGTTACGGAGGAAGTCTATTTCTAGAACTTTTGCTCTCACTCTGGCAATCGCGGCGATACCTCACGTGTGCGGTTGGAACACCGTTTTCATTTGCGGGCGCGACTTACTTATGTGTTTTCTTTCATGCGCGAGCTCACGGCGACGGGGGCGCTTTGACATTTTTTTTTTCCTATTTATTTTATTTATTTTTTTATTTTTAGCACTGTTTTTAAAAAAAAAAAAAAATAAAAAATCTGATCACTTTTATTGCTGTCACAAGAAATGTAAAACATCCCTTGTGACAGCAATAGGCAGTGACAGGTACTCTTTATGGAGGGATCGGAGGTCTAAAAGACCCCACACCCCTCCACTGCACTTCAATGTATTCAAAATGCCGAAATTGGCATGCCGAAATTGGCATTTTTGAATACTGACAGTTGTTTTAAAATCGGCGCCGTTAGCAGCCGAGTAAACCGGAAGTGACGTTGTGACGTCACTTCCGGGTTACTACATCGGAGACCCGGTCAAAGCCAAATCCGGCTTTGTTCAGTACTCCAACCAGCCGGCGGAAGTGCTGGCTGGTTGCTCGGGTTTCCCAGAGGGAAGGGAGACCTGGGCAGAGCCGCGGAAGGCGGCAGGAGGGGGGGCGTCCCCTCCCGCTTGCTGGGATAACGACTGAGCGGCTGCTGAGCCACATCGGTTGTCATCTCCTGAAAGCCGACGTCAGCTATATAAAACGGTAACAGGGCGATGCCTGCAGCTGCAGATCACCCCGTTACAACCACTTCTCCAAACTGACGTACAGGTACATCGATTTGCGAGAAGGGAATAAAATGTTCCTATAGTTCCACTTTAGCCATTTAAGGACCGGCCTATAGCAGATATACTGCTATGTGGCCACCCTCCTCCAATATATATAAGTGGTTCTGCACTTCCATCTATGGGACACACGTGTGGGCAGCTTCTGCTGTGAATACTTACAGCAGAAGCCGATCTGCGGGTGCCAGGCACTGGACGTCCGTCGGCACCCGCCGATCGTAGAGCAGAGACACAGAACCGAGCTCTGCCTATGTGAACAGGGGGGGGGGGGATGATGGATTTTGTGTCCCCGCAAAGTCCCCCAAAAGCACCTAACACTATACACAAAAACACTGGCTAGGCACACAGTTAACCCTTTGATCGTCCCTGATGTTAACCCCTTCCCAGCCAGTGTCATTAGTACAGTGACAGTGCATATTTTTAGCACTGATCACTGTATTAGCGTCACTGGTTCCCACAAAGTGTCAGTTAGTGTCAGAATGGCCGCCGCAATATCGCAGTACCGCTATAAGTCGCCTATCACCGCCATTACTAGCATAACATAAATAAATAAATAAATAAATAAATAAATAAAAACTCAAGTATATATCCCATAATTTGCAGACGCTATAACTTGTGCATAAACTAATCAATATACGCTTATTGGGATATGTAGCAAAATTGCATATTGGCCTAAATTTATGAAGAAATTTTTAATTGAGTATGTTTTATAGCAGAAAGTAAAAAGTATTGTTTTTTTTTTTTTTTTTTTTTTTTTTTCAGAATTGTTGGTCTTTTTTTGTTTTTAGGAAAAAAATAAACAATAATGGCCCATAGGACTTTTTAGGAGGCACACAACCAATATTAAAAATATATAAATGTATACATAAATGTATCAATTTATTAGATAGAGACATGTACATAAAAAAAACAAATCATGAGCAATCATTACAATATAACTTAATTGGCGGAAACAGTACAAGACATAAATAAACAAATAAATAAAAATTCTAGTATATATCCCATAATTTGCAGACGCTATAACTTGTGCATAAACTAATCAATATATGCTTATTGGGATATGTAGCAGAATACATATTGGCCTAAGGCTCGGTTTCCACTAGTGCGACTTGCGGTCAAAACCCATTGTTTTCAACGGGGTCCGTTTCCACTGCCGCGCCTTCAGTTGCCGCGACCTCAAAAGTAAATTGTGTACTACTTTTGAGCGCGACTTCCCTCTATATATGAGGGACAAGTCTAACTGAAGCCGCGGTTTACTTTTGCTACGAAGTCGTGCTAGAAGTAGCACGACTTCGTAGCCGCACTACTGGAAACCTAGCCTTAAAGCGGAGTTCCAGCCATTTACTCACCTGTCCAACGGTCCAGCGATGCGGCCGCCGGAAGCCTCGATCCTCTCCCTCGGCGCCGGCATCACTGCTGTGGGCACCCGGCTGTTACAGTTTGCGGCTTCACAGCCGGGTACCCACTGCGCATGCGCGAGTCGCGCTGCGCGCCGTGATTGGCCAGCAATCTTCTGGGACCTCTGACGTGTCCCAGAAGATTGCAGGGAGGGAGGGGGAGAGGAGAACTTCCGCTCAGGGCGCCGCGGCGCTCCGAGCGGAAGTGGGAGCGGGTACCTGTCATAACTAGGTACCCGCTCCCCCCCCCAAAAAATGACATGCCAAATGTGGCATGTCGGGGGGTCAGGACTCCCTAAAGCGGAAGTTCCACTTTTGGGTGGAACTCCGCTTTAATGTATGAAGAAACTTGATTTTTTTTTTTTTTATATTGGATATGTTTTATAGCAGAAAGTAAAAAATATTGTTTTTTATTTTCAGAATTGTTGGTCTTTTTTTGTTTAGGAAAAAAAAATAAAAAATAATGGCCCATGGGACTTTTAGGAGGCACACAACCAATATTAAAAATATATAAATGTATTACATAGAGACATGTACATATAAAATCAAACCACGAACAATCATTACAATATAATTTCATCGGCGGAAACAGTACAAGACATACAATACAACTTCATGAAAGGTATGACTTCACTTATTCCAGACACTCTGTGCTGTATCGATCTCAACGCGTTTCACGGATTCTAAAATTTTTCTTTGTTTAGGCCCCTTTCACACGATCGGACTGATTAGGTCTGCCTGTCCTTTTATCAGGCGGACCTGATCGGGCCACCCATTCTACTCTATGGGGAGGCGGATGTCAGCAGAGATGTGTCTGCTGACGCCCTTCTGGCATCCGATCCGACAAGATCTGCTGAAAAAATAGACGGATGGCGATATGTTCGCCATCCGTCCAGCGGGTCGGATCGGATTGGATAAGCTGAAAACGGACATGCTGATTCCCCATCCTCTGATCCCCCCATAGAGGAGAGTGGGCCTCTGACAGGTCCGTTTCTGCACAGTGAGCGGAGATGGACCTATCATCACGCCTGCACAGTGGGGTTCAACGGAGCGATCACCACTGAGCTAGCGGAGTCTGCCAAGCGGATCCACCCTGTGTGAAAGAGGCCTTGATTACCACTGCCAAAAATTATGCAGTGGTAATCAAATACCAAATCAAATACCACCGGAAAAAAAAAAAGCTCTATTTGTGGGGAAAAAAGGACATCAATTTTATTTGGGTACAGCGTTGCACGACCGCGCAATTGTCAATTAAAGTAACGCAGCGCCGAATCGTAAACAATGGTCTGGTCATGAAGGGGGGGTAAATTTTCCGGAGGTCAAGTGGTTAATTTCACATTTCTCATACATTGCAATGCATTTAAATGGCAGAATTTTTTTTTTTTTAATTCCCAGATTTTCACTGAAATTGCGGCAAAGTGAAAACTTTCTAATAGGCTCATCCCTAATGAAGAATGGCTGCTGCAGAACCGCAAACGGAGATTGTTTATCCAGCTAGGCATAGACACAACAACCCGGCTATGTAACGCTCTGTATTCCAATCATCGCATTAGGCAGACAGCGCTGTGACGCGATTGGTTGTATCATGACAGCGCACCAGCATCACACACAGCAGTGAAATGCAAACACGGGCAGGTCCGTACACACAGACATAACAAAGCCTGACACCTCCATACTATATGGATCATACCCCCTCTGCTGCACAGGTCATGCCTCATTTACTCCCAGGAACTTCCTTTTATTCCCACCTTTGCTGTGCATCAGCTGCAAAAATAAAAGCTTAAGAAAAAAAAAAATGTTGGATTGAAACTGAATTGAAATCTCCTGAAATGGGACAACAGCAGCAATAAAATCCTTACTAATGCTCCAACCCTTCCGCACCCCCGAAATCTGAATAAAATATTCTGGCTGGAATCAGGAGTTAACCACTTAAGCCCCGGAAGATTTTACCACCTTCCTGACCAGGGCCTATTTTGCGATTCGGCACTGCGTGAATTTAACGGACAATTGCGCAGTCGTGTGACGCTGTACCTAAAACGAATTTGACGTCCTTTTTTTCCCACGAACAGAGCTTTCTTTTGGTGGTATTTGATCACCTGTGCGATTTTTTGATCATGCGCTATAAACAAATCAATTTTGCAAAAATAACAATTTTTTCCCTTTTTTTTTTATATGAAATTCCCCGAAAAAAATGTAAAAATCAAAATTTTTTAACATTTTAGGCCATATGTTTGGTAAAAAAAAAATCGCAAAAAGCGTATTTTGATTGGTTTGCGCAAAAGTTATTGCATTTACTAACAAAGGGAAAGATTTTTGTCATTTTTGTTGTTTTATTTTGCGCGCAATGGCGGCCATCTGGGATTTTTTTTGCGGGACTGCGACATTGCGGCGGACAGATCGGACCCTTGACTGACATTTTTGACACTTTTGGGTTTACCAGTGACATTTCTACAGTAATCAGTGCTATATATATGCACTGTTACTGTAAAAATGACACTGGCAGTAAGGAGTTAACTGTTTTGGAGAGGGAGGGGTTAAGTGTGTCCTAGGGGCGTGCTTCTAACTGTGATTGGCTGTGGCTTGATGTGTAAGAACAGCGATCAACGGTCCTACATAGTAGAACCGTTTGATCATCATTCTTACACAGGGAAGAATGACAGGCGGCTTTGTTTACACTAGCCGTCTGCCTTTCTCCCGCTGTCACAGACTATCGCGAGTGCCCGGCAGACATCGGGTCCGCCGGGCACACGCGCGGGGGGGGTCCGTGACCGCGTGGGAGCAGGAGCGCGCCTCCGGCGGCGCGCGCTCGCTCCCAAAAGCCTCACAGGCTAGCGATGTACCCCTACATCGCTCTGCCTGTGAGGGGCTTACTGCCGACGTAAATAGTCATGCGGCAGTCGGCAAGTGGTTAAAAAAGATATGAAATCCCCATTTATTTAAAAATTTAAACCTTCAGGAAAAAAATGCAAAAGAAAATCACTGTAAAACATACATAAATTATTTGCTTTTGATTAAAATGTATTTCTTTATTATGTTATAAGGAAAAAAATATTTTTTAATGGTTTTAAAGCAGTATTCACCACCTGGTATCCGGGCCAGTTCTGACCCTAATATACAAACAGGTTAGTCAAGAGATTTGTGATAACTTTAATGCTTATTTCCTAATTTTATTTTTATTTTTGTTATTATTTCGTTTTTCATCGTTTTGAGGAATTTATTAAGTATGAATATATTTTTATATGCATTTTTTATGCGTATATTTATATGCATATACAGTATCTCACAAAAGTGAGTACACCCCTAACATTTTTGTAAATATTTTATTCTATCTTTTCATGTGACAACACTGAAGAAATGACACTTCGCTACAATGTAAAGTAGTGAGTGTACAGCTTGTATAACAGTGTAAATTTGCTGTCCCCTCAAAATAACTCAACTCACAGCCATTAATGTCTAAACCGCTGGCAACAAAAGTGAGTACACCCCTAAGTGGAAATGTCCAATTTGGGCCCAAAGTGTCAATATTTTGTGCGGCCTCCATTATTTTCCAGCACTGCCTTAACCCTCTTGGGCATGGAGTTCACCAGAGCTTCACAGGTTGCCACTGGAGTCCTCTTCCACTCCTCCATGACGACATCACTGAGCTGGTAGATGTTAGAGACCTTGCGCTCTTCCACCTTCCGTTTGAGAATGCCCCACAGATGCTCAATAGGCAGGGGCGTAACTACAGGGGTTGCAGGGGTTGCAATCGCTACCGGGCCCCATGCTCCAGGGGGCCCGGTAGCAAACCAGTGGGTGAACTTCCAGGATCGCAAAGGTCACACTTGCGACTGGACCCTGGCATTGCACCACTGTGGGGAGGCCCCAAGATTGCAGGAAGGGGGCCCACAAGATTGCAGGAAGGGGGCCCACTTCAGAACTTGTGAAAGAATCCTGCTGTGGGACCGTAATAAAAGGCCATGCAACGAGTGTAAAGAGCCCCAGGATTAGTGGGAAGAGCCCTGGGCTTGAAGGTAAGGGTCCCGGCCAGGGGTCTGGGGGGCCCTTCATGGTTTCTTGCATCAGGGCCCTGAAGGTTCTAGTTACGCCTCTGTCAATAGGGTTTAGGTCTGGAGACATGCTTGGCCAGTCCATCACCTTTACCCTCACCTTCTTTAGCAAGGCAGTGGTCAACTTGGAGATGTGTTTGGGGTCGTTATGTTGGAATACTGCCCTGTGGCCCAGTCTCCGAAGGGAGGGGATCATGCTCTGCTTCAGTATGTCACAGTACATGTTGGCATTCATGGTTCCCTCAATGAACTGTAGCTCCCCAGTGCCGGCAGCACTCATGCAGCCCCAGACCATGACACTCCCACCACCATGCTTGACTGTAGGCAAGACACACTTGTCTTTGTACTTCTCACCTGGTTGCCACCACACACACTTGACACCATCTGAACCAAATAAGTTTATCTTGGTCTCATCAGACCACAGGACATGGTTCCAGTAATCCATGTCCTTAGTCTGCTTGTCTTCAGAAAACTGTTTGCGGGCTTTCTAGTGCATCATCTTTAGAAGAGGCTTCCTTCTGGGACGACAGCCATGCAGACCAATTTCATGCAGTGTGCGGCGTATGGTCTGAGCACTGACAGGCTGACCCCCCTTCAACCTCTGCAGCAATGCTGGCGGCACTCATACGTCTATTTAAAGACAACCTCTGGATATGACACTGAACCAGGTTCAGTTCCTCTCCAACTCTTTGGGCCCTCAGGTCGACCACCCGAGGCCACATGGCAACTTCTACAGAGCAGGAGGCAGCCACCCCCTCCCTCTGGGACTCCGATCTCTAGCTGAAAGACCCTGAGGACACTTGCTCCTGGCATTTATACAGTATCCCAGCATGAACAGAGGCACTTTTCTCTGCCAATCATCAGGGCTGTACTAAATGCCTGTGCTCTCATTTGTCAGGTTTCCTCCCACTGTCCAATATGCCTCCCTAGTGAAACACTTCAGACAAACTGAGTTGCACTGAGCACATTGAGCAGACCTCACAAGCAGATTCTGCTCTCTGGTAGACAGAGAATATAGATTTATCTGGCAATCCTTCTGGTAAGTAGAAATGATCCAAAACTATACTCTCTCTCTCTCTCTCTCTCTCTCTAGCATGTACCTAGGAGGGTGCTACATTAAAAACATACATGAAGTTAAAATTTGGGGTGTCCTTTGTTGCCCCATAATACAATTACTCTTTTCAAACAACAAGGAGTATTATAAACTGTTTCCATATATCTTTATAAAAATCCGATATATAGGTTGACTTGTTTTACAAACAAATGCTTCTTCAGGACCCTTCATATACTTCAAAGAAGAGTAATCCTGAATGCCCCCAAATTATCAGAAAAGACTGAGCCAGCGGCGGTCCTCAGGCCCCCACAGAGTATGAATGCTCTACTGTTTCACCCACTTAGTGATAGAAATCAATATCACCAAAAGTGTGCAGTCACAAGAAGGGGCCATCCCCAAACTGTTCCCACAAAGTTGGGAGCATGAAATTGTCCAAAATGTCTTGGTATGCTGACACCTTAAAAGTTCCCTTCACTGGAACTAAGGGGCCAATCCCAACCCCTGAAAAACAACCCCACACCATAATCCCCCCTCCACTAAATGATTTGGACCAGTGCACAAAGCAAGGTCCATAAAGACATGAATGAGTGAGTTTGGGGTTGAGAAACTTGACTGGCCTACACAGAGTCTTCACCTCAACCCAATAGAACACCTTTGGGATGAATTTGAGCAGAGACTGAGAGCCAGATCTTCTCTTCAACATCAGTGCCTGACGAATGCAAACATTCCCATAGACACACTCCTAAACCTTGTGGACAGCCTTGCCAGAAGAGTTGAAGCTGTTATAGCTGCAAAGGGTGGCCAACTCAATACCCTATGGACTATGACTGGAATGCCATTAAAGTTCATGTGTGTGTAAAGGCAGGTGTCCCAATACTTTTGACAATATAGTGTATCTTCTGAAAGCAGAGACCCCAGAAAATAAAATGGTGATAGTTCCATTTTTATCTTATCGCAACGGTTTGTCAAGCAGAATATTATAAATAAAAAATACACTAAAGGTAATTTTAGGGCACAAAACAATATATTATTATACAGGATTTATATAGCGCCAACAGTTTGCGCATCGCTTTATCGTGTGGGGGAAGACAATACAGTTACAATACAATTCAATACAGGAGGAATCAGAGGGCCCTGCTCGTTAGAGCTTACAATCTAGAAGGGAGGGTCAAGTGAAACAAAAGGCAGTAACCGAGGGGGATGGGCAGATGGATAAAATGGAGGTAGAGTTGTTAGGTGTGGGTAGGATAGACTTCTCTAAAGAGGAGGGTTTTCAGAGATCGCCTAAAAGCTAATAGAGTGGGAGATAATCGGACAGATAAGGGTAAGGAGTTCCATAGGATTGGAGAGGCTCTGGTAAAGTCCTGGAGGCGAGCATGGGAGGAGGTGATGAGGGAGCTAGAGAGCAGGAGGTTTTGAGAGGAACGAAGAGAGCGATTGGGATGGTATTTTGAGACTAGGCTAGTGATGTAGTTGGGGGCTAAGCTGTGGATGGCTTTGTAAGATGTTGTTAGTATTTTGAATTTGATTCATTGGGTGAGCGGAAGCCAGTGGAGGGCTTGACAGAGAGGAGCGGCGGACACTGAGCGATTGGTAAGATGGATGAATATATCACCCAATTGTTTGGTAAAATATTAAAAAATGAAGTTGTGTTGAGTAAATAGACACCCAACATGTCAAGCTTTAAAAGCTGTTATAGCTGCAAAGGGTGGGCCACCTCAATATTGAACCCTACGGACTTAGACAGGGATGCCATTAAAGTTCATAAGCGTGTAAAGGCAGGCGTCCCAATACTTTTGACAATATAGTGTATCTTCTGAAAGCAGAGACCCCAGAAAATAAAATGGTGGTAGTTCCATTTTTTTTCTTATCGCAATGGTTTGTCGAGCAGAATATTTTAAATAAAAAATACACTAAAGGTAATTTTAGGGCACAAAACAATATATCACTTAATTGTTTGGTAAAATTAAAAAGAAAATGAGGTTGTGTTGAGTAAATAGATACCCAACATGTCAAGCTTTAAAAGCTGTTATAGCTGTAAAGGGTGGGCCACCTCAATATTGAACCCCACGGACTAAGACTGGGTCGGGATGCTATTTATTATTATTATTATTTATTTATTTCAGGTACTTATAGAGCGCTGTCAATTTACGCAGCGCTTTACATATACATTGCCAGGGCTTTTTTTCCTCAGAAAATAGGTGCAGGAACTCCCCCCTTCTAAGTCACCCTTTGTCTCTGCCCCGCTACCCACTTCTGAGCACGGTCCCTAGGTTCCACCCCCTACCCACCTCACTGTACCACCCCTTTTAGAGAATACAGAACCATGTATCATTTTGTGCTACTACCTATTTGTATGAAATTGAATATACTGTACTTCACCCTAACAGCAGTAGACTCCCTCCAGCAACAATAGACCCAGTCACACAACAATAGACCTCCCCCAGTAACAATAGAACCCCCTCAACAAAATACGACTCCAGCAACAATGGACCATCAGCAGCAACAACAGATCTCCCAGCTGCCAGCATCAATAGACCCTCCAACAGCCAGCAACAAACCTCTCCCTCGACAGTAGATCCCTCCCAGCAACATAGGACCCCCCACCAGGAACAATAGATATACATGGCAACAATAGACCCCCCCCCCCCCCCCCCCCCCCCACACACACACACACACACACACAAAGAGATCCCCATTAGCGTCAATAGATCTACCAGCAGCCAGCGTCAGTAGACCTTCCAGCACATCCCGGCACTCTTTGCCATAAAATACATTCAGTGCTGGAGGTGCCGGAACTGCGTTCACCCGCGTTCCTGCCGAAAAAAAGCCCTGTACATTGCACATTCACATCAGTCCCTGCCCTCAAAGAGTGTACAATCTAAGGTCTCTAACTCCCATTCATACATACATAGTAGGGCCAATTTTATACAGGATCCAATTAACCACTTTACGTCTGCTCACAGTAATATTACTGCGGCAGAGTGGCTCGTTATCGTCTGACGACGTAGTACTACGTCGTCAGACACTCCCCCTTCTGGGCGGCGCTTGCGCGCCGCCGGAGGCTCGCTCCCGCTGTATTCATTCACAGCGGGAGTCGGGCCAGGGGAGGAGCAGCGGCGATCGCCGCTGCTCTTACCCGATCGTCGGGGATCGAGTCTGGAGATCCGCCCGCTGTGTGTAAACACAAGCGGGCGGATCTCCATAGTGACAGGGAGTGACAGATCGGAGTGTTCAGCATAGCTGGACATCCGATCTGTCCATGACTCACTCAGTCACCTCCCCCCCTACACGTCAGTAAGTACCAGGCATACATTAACCCCTCCCTCTCCAATAAAATTAACCCCTTCCCTGCCAGTGTCATTTTTACAGTAACAGTGCATATATATAGCACTGATTACTGCAGTAATGTCACTGGTACCCCCAAAAGTGTCAAAAATGTCAGTCAATGGTCCGATCTGTCCGCCGCAATGTCGCAGTCCCGCAATAAAAATCGCAGATCGCCGCCATTACGCGTTAAAAAAAAAAACACCAAAAATGACAGAAATCTTTCCCTTTGTTAGTAAACGCAATAACTTTTGCGCAAACCAATCAAAATACGCTTATTGCGATTTTTTTTACCAAACATATGTAGCATAAAACAAATTGCCCAAAAATTTAAAAAAAAATTGGTTTTTACATCTTTTTTGGGGGGAATTTCATATAAAAAAATGTTAAAAATATTGTTATTTTTTTTTAAAATAAACGCTCTTTTTTTGTTTATAGCGCAAAAAGTAAAAATCGCACAGGTAATCAAATACCACCAAAAGAAAGCTCTGTTTGTGGGAAAAAAAGGACGTAAATTTCGTTTGGGTACGGCGTCGCACGACCGCGCAATTGTCAGTTGAAGTCGCACAGCGCCGAATCTCAAAAAGTGGCCTGGACGGAAGACAGCAAAATCCTCCGGTGGTAAAGTGGTTAACCTACCAGCATGTCTTTGGAGCTATTTAAGTTCATGTGCGTGTAAAGGCCGCGTCCCAATACTTTTGACATAGTGTATCTTCTGAAAGCAGAGACCCCAGAAAATAAAATGGTGGTAGCTCCATTCTTTTTTTTTTTCTTATCGTAACGGTTTGTCAAGCAGACTGGGATGCCATTAAAGTTCAGGTGCGTGTGAAGGCAGGCGTCCCAATACTTTTGACAATATAGTGTATGCTAACCTGGTATCTATTGGCATATGAGTTCACAACTGGTGGAAAAAGGGTATTTTCTCACGGTTGACCCGGGAGCGCTGGCCGCCTCCAATAGATAGGAGCCTACACATGGACTGCCACCATGACATTTGTAAAATATTCCATGTGACTGCTATATTGAAAAGATTAGAGAATCCTTAGAGCCAGCTAATATCCTAAGAAGGAGACTCCGATACGTTGGGTGTAAATATACGGCAATCCTCCGGGATGAGCAGAAAGTCATCAAACTTGGGATGACAAGGTGACCGCGGATATATGAGCTACATTTACCGAGGCGCTCCTCGAAATCCTATCTCTCCGCTTCACGTTCTGAAGCTGATTATAAAGGAATGGGAAAGTATGATTTGATAAAGCATCTTAAGCTAACAGCATCAGATAAAAGGCTGTGTGATGGAGGATAGAAAATTGTGAAATAAAAACAAATTGAGCCTGTGCCACGATACGCTCCTTTTTTTTTTCTTTTCCTGAGCGCAGTCGGGGATCTATATAATCTTATTCCACTTCAAAGGAATCCGCAGTAACCCTTTTAGATCCTGATTGCTGCACTGTCTGTCGGCGCCGCCGCCTGCTGAATGGCTTCGTGCAGAGACGATGGAGATGTAGGCTGGGATATGCTTTTTATGGCATGCGCCCTTTTCCACAACACCCAACACAAAGCTCATACAATGACATTTTGGATAAAATGTCCTTTATTATATTTGAAATCACCTTATCCACTTCAGCCCCGGAAGGGTTTTACCCCCTTAATGACCAGGCCATTCTTTGCGATTCCGCACTGCGTTACTTTAATGAAAAATTGCGCGGTCATGCAACGCTGTACCCAAATACAATTGATGTCCTTTTTTTCCCCACAAAGAGAGCTTTCTTTTGTTTTGCGCTATAAACATAAAAAGAGCGACAATTTTGAAAAAAAAAAAAAAAAAAAAACGCCATATTTTTTACTTTCTGCTATAAAACATTCCCAATAAAAAAAAAATGTAATTAATTTTTTTTATCAGTTTAGGCCAATTTGTATTCTGCTACATATTTTTGGTTAAGAAAAAAAAAATCACAAAAAGCGTATTTTAATTGGTTTGCGCAAATGTTATAGCGTTTACAACAAGTGGTTCTTAACCTTGTTGGAGGGACTGAACCCCACCAGTTTCATATGCGCATTCACCGAACCCTTCTTAATTGGAAAAATAAAATATGATTTTTTCAAATTCAAAACATAGGTATATATTTATACATAGGTGCACAAAATGAACAAAACCATTAAAGAACAAAACCAATAAGAACAAAGAACAAAACCATTAAGAACAAAACCATTAAAACATGATTTTCACACAAAAACATGAAAAATGAAAAAAAACATCAAAAATGAATATTTACTGCAAATCCGTGTGACTTCTGCTGTTGTCTTTCAGAGACCAGTTCAAAAATTACCTCCGCCGAACCCGCGAGACTGACTCACCAAACCCCTGGGGTTCGATCGAACCCAGGTTAAGAACCACTGGTTTACAAACTACGGGATAGATTTTTGTACTTTTTATTTATTTACACCTTATGTGACACTTACCTGCAAACGAAGCCTACATTGTCCCCGCTGGCGGCCACATCTATCTTCACCCGTCTTCCTTCAGGGTCTGTGGACTCCGGCTGTATTACTGGCCAGAGCCACGTGACGTCACTCCCACGCATGCGCGCCGGAGCTGCTGGTCACGGCACAGGGCTCTAAAGAAACGGCATGGGTGGCCGTTTCTTCAGAGCGATGAAGTCATCAGCTGCATGCAATGTAAATATCTCCTAATCGGTGCAAGTTTAGGAGATATTTATAGTACCTATAGGTAAGTCTTATTAAAGGCTTTCCTATAGGTAAATATATAATAAGAATGGTGCGCTAATCAAAAATATAAATGGTGTAAATCGATGTATATGTAGAAATGCTGTGCAAAAATAGCCAAAAATTTGCAAATGGTGAATAAATATAATATGTAAAATCAATAGATCTCTAAAATTTTTATTTCTTCAATAAAAATCAATCAGTGAATCAATCCCATCTCCACCTTGTGCAAAATAGCAAATCTGCAAATAGAGGTAAAAGTTTTCAAGGTGGGCTTACAACCACTTTAACCGCTTGCCGCCCGCCCGCCGCAGATATACTACAGCAGGCTGGCTCGGCTACACCAATCGCCGTACCCATATGTCGCTCCTTGGGGGGGGGGTGGCGCACGCATGGCGATTCGCGAGAGGGGAAGGTGATCTGAGAGGCCGGCGGGCACCCACAATCCCCGGGAGACAGAATGGCGGTCTGCCGTTGTAAACACAGCAGACCGCTGTTCTGTCAGCAATCAACACAGGGCTCCTGTGTTCCTCCTGTTTAGGAACACAGGTCCCTGTGTTGATTCCACAAGCCCATTCCCCCTCCCACAGTTAGCAAACACCCCCTAGGCCAGTGATGGTGAACCTTGGCACCACAGATGTTTTGGAACTACATTTCCCATGATGCTCATGCACTCTGCAGTGTAGTTGAGCATCATGGGAAATGTAGTTCCAAAACATCTGGGGGGCCAAGGTTCGCCATCACTGCCCTAGGCATACACTTAACCCTTTGATCGCCCCTTAGTGTTAACCCCTTCCCTGCCAGTGTCATTATTACAGTAACAGTGCATATTTTTAGCACTGATTACTGTAGTAATGTCACTGGTCCCCCCCAAAAGTGTCAAAAACTATCTGTCCGCCGCAATGTCGCAGTCCCGCTAAAAATTGCTGATCGCCGCCATTACTAGTAAAAAATAAATAAGTAAATAAAAATGACATAAATCGTTCCCCTAGTTTGTAGACGTGATAACTTTTGCACAAACCAATCAATATACACTTATTGGAATTTTTTTTTTACCAAAAATATGTGGCAGAATACGAATTGGCCTAAAATGAGGACATTTTTTTTTTTTTTTATTGGGAATGTTATATAGCAGAAAGTGAAAAATATTGTTTTTTTTTTTTTTTTCAGAATTGTTGCTCTTTTTTTGTTTATAGCGCAAAAATAAAAATTGATCAAATACCACCAAAAGAAAGCTCTATTTGTGGGAAAAAGGGACATCTGTTTTATTTGGGTACAGCGTCGCACGACTGCGCAATTGTCAGTTAAAGTAACGCAGTGCCGAATCGCAAAAAAATGTCCCGGTCATTTAGGGGGTAACACCTTCCGGTTCTTAAGTGGTTAAAGGTAAAGTTAAAAAAAAAGTAGGTGGAAAGGATACACAAACCTACCTGCCTATTGCTCCAGCATAAATATTATAAGAACATCCCGTAACTTTGTTTTTAGTCTTTCTATGTGATCACATGACTGTGAATGTCGGGATCCGCCCCCTTTCCTCTGTGGCTGGTGGGTGTGACTCATCTGCTGGCCAACAATGGCTGTAGAGCTATAGACGACGGCGTTCCTGAATGCAATTAGGAGATGCAACTTAGAGAGCCAACAATGCTGCTGTAAATTCAGAAGCGTTTTTGGTCCTTCACAGGAAATAAAGGCTACACAGTGGCATACCTCCCAACTTTTTGAGATGGGAATGAGGAACACCTATTAGCAAAAGTATGCATAGATCAGACCAAAATGAGGGACAAATGAGGAGGAAAGAGGGACTTTGTTCCAAATCAGGGACAGTTGGGAGCTATGCAGTGGTACTGGTAGGATCAACAGGTCACTACTAAGAACACATGTAGCACCCTCTAGTGCAGTTGTGGCGAACCTTGGCACCCCAGATGTTTTGGAACTACATTTCCCATGATGCTCAACTACACTGCAGAGTGCATGAGCATCATGGGAAATGTAGTTCCAAAACATCTGGGGTGCCAAGGTACGCCATCACTGCTCTAGTGTGTAGATAGATTTTTTTTTTAAAATTTCCTGTAGGTAAATTTGTGCAGGCTTGGCTGGCAGCCAAGTCTGTCTGTGTTTTGTTTCCTGGGTTCGGCAGAGATCCGTGGAGAGCAGCATCACTGAGAGCTCCCCCCTACTTCTGGAACTTGCTGGAAACTTCCAGAAGAATGGCAGGGGAGGGAGGGTGGAGCTGCCTGGAGTATTCTGAGGGCCCCCGACCAATCCACAACCTGGGTTGGCAGGGGGCAGGCCCCCTCAAATACTCTGGGTCAGCTCAGCTGGGGAGGAGTATGTTCGGTGGAAGTTGGAGATGGAGTGTTAGGCTGTTGGTGGCCTATGAGGGAGCTCCCTAGTCTAGGGGGTGACCTTGGACCTGGGCATGGGTCCAGACAGGACCCTCTTCAAGACACACAGATGTGTCCTGACCAAGTGGCATGGGAGCAAGGAGAGGACAGTGGAAGAACACTGCTAGGCAAGTCTCCAGGAGGACAAGGAAAAGCCAAGAGGGCTGGTGAGTCAGGATGACTGGGAGGCATGCCTGAGAGGACAGGGATGGAGCAGTCTGGGATTAATGTAGAGCCAGTTAGGAGGACTGTGGTGGCACGGGTAGGAGAAAGAGGCAGCTGTGTTCAGGAGGTCTGGCAGTGCCTGAAGAGGTGGTACTGGGAGCAGTAGTCACAAATAGGACAGCTAGCACCAAAGACTTCTATCTTTTTGCTACACCATAGGGACCTGCAAAGGGCCTTCATCCAGATTCAGCTAAGATTGTGATGGATCTGAAACTTGTGCTAGCTGGTCCTGGGAGTTGTTGTTCTGCAATCAAGATTGTGCTGGAGGTAGAAGAGGTGTGTGTGTATAAACTAGGGTGTATATACTGCTGGGAGGGGGAGCTGAGATGCAGTGTCACTGCTGCAAGGGAGTGCAGGGCTCCTGATTCTCTATTGGGCGAGGGGTCAAGCTGTGCTGATGAGTTAACTGAAGGGAAATGGGGGACTAAGGTGAACTCAGCTGCTGAGTTAACTGCTGGGAGAGAGGGGTGCAGGGTGAGCTGAACTTCTAAGTCACTTCTGGGAGGGGGAGCTCAGATATGGAGTCACTGCTGCAAGGGGTGTGTGGCTCCTGAGTATCCACTGGGACAGGGAATCGGGTGAGCTGAGTTTCTGAGTTAACAGCTTAAAGAAAGTGCGTGAGGAGCTGAGCTCCTCAATCACTGCTAGGAGATGGAGGGGATCAGGGTGAGCAGAGCTGCTGAGTTATTTCTAGGAGAGGCTGCAGGCAGAGCTGAGCTTCTTAGTCACTGCTGAGAAGGGGAGCTCAGATATAGAGTAACTGCTGCAAGGGGTGCATGGCTCCTGAGCATCTGCTGGGAGAGGGTATAAGGGGGGGGGGGGGGCTGAACTGCTGAGTCAATGGGTGAAAGGGAGCGCATGGGGAGCTAAGTTCCTAAATCACTGCTAGAACATAGGAGGGAATCAAGGTGCGCAGAGCTGCTGAGTTATTTCTAGGAGGGGCTGCAGGCAGAACTGAGCTACTAAGTCACTGCTGGGTGGGGGAGCTCAGATATGGAGTCACTGCTGCATGGGGTGCATGGCTCCTGAGTATCTGCTGGGAGAGGGAATCAATGTGAGCTGAGCTGCTGAGTCAACGGCTGAAAGGGAGTTTATGGGGAGCTGAGCTCCTGAATAACTGCAAGGAGATGAGGGGATTAGGGTGAGCAGAGCTGCTGAGTTACTACTAGGAGAGGCTGCAGGCAGAGCTGAGCTCCTAAGTCACTCCTGGGAGGGGGAGCAGGGGACGCTGAGCTATTGCTGGGAGGATGGAGCAAGGGAAAACTGAACTGTGAACCTTAATTATGGATTGCTCCACAGTATCTGCAGCTACATAGGTCAATGAGAGATTGTTTTAAAGCTAATTTACTGTTTGTTAGGAAAATATAAAGACTTCAATGTCCATAGCCCGGCCTTCATGCTGGAGAACTATCTTAGCACAGCAGCAGAAGACGTACATGGTCACAGCAGGCTCTAACAAATCTTCTTTGGTTTGTGTACAATACAATAACTGCTAACATAAAATTACTTAAAAATGACAGCTCTTTCAAGCAACAACAAAAGAATAATGAGCTTCGATTGTCAGAGCTTACAACTTCCTCGGCGGCTTCAATACAACAAATACAATAAACACTAATGCTAAGGAAACAATGTTTTATTTAAATGTACACAGTCTGCAAATACTGGGGCCATCTGAAAGAAAGACAACGCTCTAATTACGCCGCAGATGGAGAGCAGCGCTGTCTCAGCGGAGCAGATGGGTGACACGGACGGAAATACATGCAGTAATTTGTCATTTATTTAACATATGTGCAATAAGGACTCACAGAAGGCTGGGGAATGGTCATGTAATTTCTGTGTCATCCACTAGGTGTCGCAGTGCAGCTTGCCCACTTCATAAAGTAAGTGAAAGCCTGCAAACTTTTTTTAAGTTGTTGCTTGCCGCCATTACTAGTATATAAAAAAAAAAATAAAAATTCCAGTATATATACCATAGTTTGTAGACGCTATAACTTTCACGCAAACCAATTAATATACACTTATTGGGATTTTTTTTTTTTTTTTAACCAAAAATATGTAGAAGAATACATTTTGACCTAAATTTATTAAGAAATTGGATTTTTTTTTTTTAAAGTTTTATAGCAGAAAATTAATTTTTTTTTTATTTTTTAATTTACAGTCTTTTTTCATTAACCACTTCTGGACCGGAAGGATTTGCCCCCTTAATGACCAGGACATTTGTTGCGATTCGGCACTGTTGCGATTACCCAAATAAACTTAAATTTTCTTCCCCACAAACAGGACTTTCTTTTCGTGGTATTTGATTACCTCTGCGGTTTTTTGATTATGCGCTATAAACAAAAAAAGAGCGACAACTTTGAATAAAAAAAAAAGCAGTATTTTTCCCTTTCTACTATATAACATTCCCACTAAAAATAAATAAAAAAATCTAATTTTTTCATCATTTTTGTCCAATTTTTATTTTGCCACATATTTTTGGTTAAAAAAAAAATCCCAATAAGTGTATTTTGATTGGTTTGCGCAAAAGTTATCGCGTCTACAAAGTAGGGGAAAGATTTATGTCATTTTTATTTATTTATTTTTTTAGTATCTGCGATTTTTAGCGGGACTTCGACATTGCGGCGGACAGATCGGACCCCTAACTGACATTTTTGACACTTTTGGGGGGACCAGTGACATTACTATATTAGTCGGTGCTAAAAATATGCACTGTTAATGTAATATTGACACTGGCAGGGAAGGGGTTAACACCAGGGGCAATCAAAGGGTTAAATGTGTAACTAGGGCAGTGATGGCGAACCTTGGCACCCCAGATGTTTTTGGAGTTACATTTCCCATGATGCTCAACTACACTGCCGAGTGCACGAGCATCATGGGAAATGTAGTTCAGGGGGGCGTGGCTAGTGAAGTAACAACAAAGACATACTACATAGCAGGATCGCATAGCCTCTGTCATTACTTCAGGGAGAATTACAGACGGCTGTGTTTACATCAGCCGTCCGTCATTCTCCCTCTCCTGCGGGGGATCGCGAGTGGCCGGCGGACATCAGAGCCGCCGGTCACACGCGCTGGCTCCCCAGCTAACGAGCTGTGCAGGGATGACGCGCCTGCACCAGAACTGACAAGTGGGGCAGGTGCAGGGCATTCTGGGACCGAAGAGGACGCCGAAGAGGACCCTCTGGCTTCAGCTGCCCACACCTGAGATGGCAGCGCTGGACAAGATATTTTCAAGGTAAGTATTTCTTCTAAAAGGTAAGTAAATCCTGGGACAGTTCAGAGGCTATGCATTCTGAAATGCACTAGCGCTGACTGTCCCGGGGGGGGGGGGGGTATTTTTATCTAAAATTTAGTTTTTTGGAACTCTGCTTTAAAGCGGTTGTAAACCCTATAAAAAAAAAAATAAAAAATAAAAACCTGCAAGACAAAGGCATAATGAGCTAGTATGCATCGCATACTAGCCCATTATGTGTAACTTACCTTAAAACGAAGCCCCGACACGGACCCCCGGACATCGATGCGGGCGCTGCCATGATCCCTCGTCGTCTCTTCCGGGTTCGGCGGCTGATTGGCCGGAGCCACGATGACGTCACTCCCGCGCATGCGCGCGGGAGTGATTTTTCCGGCAAGCTCCCGGCAAGTTAATTGAAGGTCCCCCCGGACCTTCAGAGCGCATGCGCCGCTCGCGCGAGCGGCTGCATGCACTGTAAATATCTCCTAAACCGTGCCGGTTTAGGAGATATTATTTGTACCTACAGGTAAGCCTTATTATAGGCTTACCTGTAGGTAAAAGTGAAAAAAGCAGGATACTACCGCTTTAAGTGGTTAATATAATACAAAAAAAAAAAAAAACCCCAAATAGCACCAAAAGAAAGCTCTATTTGTAGGGGAAAAAAATGATATAAATTTTATTTATGTACAACGTTGCATGACCAAGCAATTGTCAAGTAGCGCAGCGCCGTATAGCAAAAAATGGCCTGGTCACGAAGGGGGGTAAACCTTCTAGAGCTCAAGTGGTTGACTGCAGTAGAGAAAAATCAGGTCACTAGCCTGGCTGTACGGTCTGTTTAAATCTAAGGACTGGATGGACATAATATAAATACTTTGGCAGGTAAAACAGATTTTCATTGCAGTTTCCAGGTGAACTGCAGATGTAGCACCCTCCTAATACTGCTGGGAAAATGTATCTTAGCTCCATTGTAATCAGAGGAGTAGGGGATTGATTGGTTAAGGCTGCTCAGTGTGTCACAGGCTGCTGTTCTGTTACTTCCCCCTGTCTTCTAGAGCACGGCTTCCCAAACTTTTTTTGGGCCGAGACCCACTTCTGAATACAGTTATTTTTCGGGACCCACTTGCAGCTATTTTCACGTCATAGTGCCCCTTTACACATCACAGTGCCATACTAGTGCGGTATGACTTAACTGGTTCCCGAATCCGACCGTTCGTCGCAGTTTTTATTTGTAAATTACTTTATTATTGCTTTAGGCCTGGTTCACATGCATGCGGGTTGGCGGCCCACATTTGCACAGGCATAGCAGCCCATTGATTTGAATGGGCTGCTATGCCTGCGTTTTCCGCATAAAAAAGGTGCATGCAGCATTTAAAAAAAATCCAGTGGCCGTGAAATCCATCCTGCTTTTGCAGCATGCGACTTACCTGCAGTTCCGGCTCTGGCAAGCTTTCTGTGTTTTTATATACGTGGGCCCAGCATTTAAAAACACAGTTTACATGTGCAGGAACTGCAGGTAAGTCGCATGCTGCAAAAGCAGAATGGATTTCACGGCCACTGCATTTTTTAAAATTCTGCATGCACCTTTTTTCAATGGAAAACACAGGCATAGCAGCCCATTCAAATTAATGGGCTGCTATGCCTGTGCAAATGTGGGTCGCCAACCAGGCCTAAAATAAGCCATCAAGCAGTGTCTGGCCTACCTGGTGACTGGTCCTGGTGCTCAGCTCCAATGCACTGCACTCTGATAACGGCTCCACTCTGACTCCTACCCCAAGGCGCCGCCTCCCGTACAGAACAGCGCGCACGGCAAGGGGTGGGGTCGGAGCATCAGTGGAGCTCAAGGCCCCAAGTCGTTTGTCATAACAAATGCAATGTAAATGAATGAGAGCCGTCTTAATTGGCACTACTGAAGTCGCTCCGACTTCAGAAAAGGGTCCTGTACTACTTTGAGACGACTTGTATCCGACTTGTGTCAATAGACTTCAATGGGAGTCGCCTCCAAGTCGGATCCTTATCTTAATTGAAGTGACTTGTTATCAGACTTTCCAGGAAGAAGAAAGAGATTAGCCAGGCATTCCCCACATTGCAGCCATGCCTATATGGTATATATATATGTAATGTAATGTACAGTATATATGTAATGGTATATATATTCCATTATCTCTGCTTGGTCTGTGTGAGTGGCACTGGTGGACACAAATAAGTGGCACTGGTGGACACTGATTCGTGGCACTTATATGTGGCACTGATACGTGGCACTGGTGGACACTGATTCGTGGCACTGATACGTGGCACTGGTGGGCACTGATTCGTGGCACTGATACGTGGCACTGATACGTGGCACTGATACGTGGCACTGATACGTGGCACTGATATGTGGCACTGATATGTGGCACTGGTGGACACTGATATGTGGCACTGATACGTGGCACTGGTGGACACTGATTTGTGGCACTGGTACGTGGCACTGATTCATGGCACTGATACGTGGCACTGATTTGTGGCACTGATACGATGCACTGGTGGACACTGATTAGTGGCACTGATACGTGGCACTGATGGACACTGATTCATGCCACTGATACATGGCACTGATACGTGGCACTGGTGGACACTGATACGTGGCACTGATACGTGGCACTGGTGGACACTGATTCGTGGCACTGATATGTGGCACTGGTGGACACTGATTCATGGCACTGGTGGGCAGTGGCACTGGTGGACACATACGTGGCACTGGTGGGCAGTGGCACTGGTGGACACTGATACGTGGCACTGGTGGGCAGTGGCACTGGTGGACACATACATGGCACTGGTGGGCAGTGGCACTGGTGGACACTGATACGTGGCACTGGTGGGCAATGAGGAAATGAGTAAAAAAAAAACAGAAAAGGGGAATTAGGTCACAACACATCATATTCTGATTGGCCAAATACAAAGTCGTCTGTCATATATGTCGTGCAAAATAATTCACAAGTCGCGCTGAAGTCGCGGTAAAGTAGCGGGTAAAGTCGCTGTAAAATCGCGGTAAAATCGCGGTAAAAAGTTGCTCCGACATGGGGCGACTTATGGTTGCGGCAGTGTGAACCGGCTCTTACAGTGTAAATTTGCTGCCCCCTCAAAATAACTCAAAACACAGCCATTAATGGCTAAAGCGTTGACAACAAAAGTGAGTACACCCCTAAGTAAAAATGTCCAAATTGGGCCCAATTAGCTATTTTTCCTCCCCGGTGTCATGTGACTCGTTAGTGTTACAAGGTCTCAGGTGTGAATGGGGAGCAGGTGTGTTAAATTTGGTGTTATCGCTCTCACTCTCTCATACTGGTCACTAGAAGTTCAACATGGCACCTCATGGCAAAGAACTCTCTGAGGATCTGAAAAAAAGAATTGTTACTCTACAAAAAGATGACCTCCTAGGCTATAAGAAGATTGCCAAGAGCCTGAAACTGAGCTGCAGCACGGTGGCAAAGACCAGGACAGGTTCCACTCAGAACAGGCCTCGCCATAGTCGACCAAAGAAGTTGAGTGCACATGCTCAGCGTCATATCCAGAGGTTGTGTTTGGGAAATAGATGTATGAGTGCTGCCAGCTTTGCTGCAGAGGATGAAGGGGTGGGGGTCAGCCTGTCAGTGCTCAGACCATACGCCGCACACTGCATCAAATTGGTCTGCATGGCTGTCGTCCCAGAAGGAAGCCTCTTCTAAAGATGATGCACAAGAAAGCCCCGCAAACAGTTTGCTGAAGACAAGCAGACTAAGGACATGGATTACTGGAACCATGTCCTGTGGTCTAATGAGACCAAGATAAACTTATTTGGTTCAGATTGTGTCAAGCATGTGTGGCGGCAACCAGGTGAGAAGTACAAAGACAAGTGTGTCTTGCCTACAGTCAAGCATGGTGGAGGAAGTGTCATGGTCTGGGGCTGCATGAGTGCTGCCGGCAGTGGGGAGCTACAGTTCATTGAGGGAACCATGAATGCCAACATGTACTGTGACATACTGAAGCAGAGCATGATCCCCTCCCTTTGGAGACTGGGCTGCAGGGCAGTATTCAAACATAACGACCCCAAACACACCTCCAAGATGACCACTGCCCTGCTAAAGAAGCTGTGGGTAAAGGTAATGGACTGGCCAAGCATGTCTCCAGACCTAAACCCTATTGAGCATCTGTGGGGAATCCTCAATCAGAAGGTGGAGGAGTTCAAGGTCTCTAACATCCACCAGCTCCGTGATGTCTTCATGGAGGAGTGGAACGCAGTGGTGTATTTAGGTTTTGTGCTGCCCTAGGCCTGACTAAACTTGGGCACCCCCTAATTTAAATATGATCCACCCCTTCCTGTTTATGGCCCACCCTGTCATCTGTAAACCACAGTCTATCAGTGCCCATAAGTTCATAAGTTCAGCCTCATCAGCGCCCATCAGTGCAGCCTCATCATTGCAGCATATCAGTGCCCATCAGTGCTGCCTTATCAGTGCAATCTCATTAGAGGCCATCAGCGCAGCCTCATCAGTGGCCATCAGTGTGCCCATCAGTGAAACATATCAGTGCTCATCAGGGCAGCATATCAGTGCAGCCCCATCAGTGAAGCTTATCAGTGCCGCCTTGTGCCCATCAGTGCAGCATATCAGTGCTGGCTTATCATTGCTGCCTCATTAGTGCCCATCAGTGCAGTTTATCAGTATGCACCACTGCCACCTCATCAGTGGCCATCAGAGCAGCATATTAGTGCCCATCAGTGCAGCCTATTAGCGCACATCAGTGCAGCATATCAGTGCCCATTAGTGCATCATATCAGTGCAGCATATCAGTGCAGCCCCATCAGTGCAGCTTTTTAGTGCCACCTCTTCAGTGCAGACTTATCAGTGCCCATTAGTACAGCCTCATGTCACAGGATCTATATTATATGCAGTGTCTCCTTTTTCTCAAATAAATAAACAATGGCAGATGATCAATTTAAAACTAGCAAGGGTAAGGCGCTCATGGGTAACTCATACCTCTCTACTACAGTAAAAGCATTATCGTATTCCTCTCTATTAAATGCATTGCCTAATACACCTCTATTACATACAGTGCCTCATATCTCTCTAATGAAAGCAGTATTTCAGGCCTGTCTATGAAATGCAGTGCCTAGTGTGTTTGCATTAAATACAGTGCCTAATACTTCTCTATTACAGTCAGTGCCTCATACCTCTATATTGCAAGCAGTATCTCATGCTACTCTAGTAAATGCAGTGCCTAATACATCTCTATTAGATACAATGCCTGATATCTCTCTAATGAAAGCAGTATTTCATGCCTGTCTATGAAATGCAGTGCCTAGTGTGTTTCCATTACATACAGTGCCTAATACTTCTCTATTACAGTCAGTGCCTCATACCTCATTGCAAGCAGTATCTCATGCTACTCTAGTAAATGCAGTGCCCAATACATCTCTATTACATACAGTGCCTCATATCTCTCTAATAAATGCAGTATTTCATACCTGTCTATAAAATGCAGTGCCTAGTGTGTTTGCATTAAATACAGTGCCTAATACTTCTCTATTACAGTCAGTGCCTCATACCTCTATATTGCAAGCAGTATCTCATGCTACTCTAGTAAATGCAGTGCCTAGTATCTTTTTTAATACATGGGGCACCTCATATTTCTTTTTTACATGCAGTGCCTCATTCCTCTCTATTACATGCATTATGTCATGCCTCTTTATTAAATGTAGTGCCTAGTATCTTTTTATTACACGCAGTGCCTTATGCGTCTCATACAACCAATTTTCACACAGTGCTTCATACCCATTTCTTATACACTTTTCCGCATACCTCTTTATAACAGGGTGCTCATCCTTCTCTGTTAATCAGAGTACCCCCGTCTTCTGTATTGCATACAGTGCCTCATGCCTCTCTATTAAATACATTGCTTTTCTTCTCTGTCTTTCAGAATGTTCAGGTAGAGTTAATAATCCTCTACATTGTTACATTTAACAAGTATTCAGCTGCCCACACACTCTCGGCAGTTACAGAAATTCACAGCAGACTGATACAAAGTAACGAAGAGGTATTTTTAATCACATTAAATTGCAAAATGGCTTGTGTGGCAATTATAGATGTTATATCCTTTTATTTTAGAAAAAAAAACTTGATTTCCTTGAAATGTGCATTTTTTTTTAAAGGCAAGTTTATGTGGCGTGTAATTTCCAGTGACATTTGTACATTGTAGCTGTAATTTCTTGGTATGGAACGGGAACATTTTATGTACATGCTGCAGATAAGCAAGCAATATATTGTGACATGCCTGCTTGTCTCTCTTATCAGACAGACTTCCTCATATTCTCCTGGAAATCCTGACCTAGCAGGCTAACGACTGTACATTTCCAGCATTATCATGGAGAGAATCGACACATAATGTACCTGCATGCTTGGGAATTTTCCACAGTAGCTGACCAAAAAATTATCTTCCTACAATGAGTAGTAGGGATCGGTGCAAATATCATCAGCAGTGCTTGTAATCATGGGGGGGGGCATGGCAATTCTTGGCAGATGGGTCACTTGGACTCTTACCATGTGCACCTGTTTGGGCTAGAGATTGACCGATTATCGGCAAAGCCGATATATCGGGGGGGGCGATCTGCACTTTCCCCGATATATCAGAATCGGCTCCCAAGGTGACCGATATTACCGATATTTCGAAAAGTGCTGTACCGGAGTGATGCCTGCAGCTAGAGGCATCACCCCGGTACCGGCGTCCATAGCCGTCGGTCGGCTGTCTTTTAATGCCAACCGATGCGGCTGAGAAGCCGCTCGGCTGTCATTACAAGGAGCGGGAGGCTCCTCCTAGCGCCTTCCGTGGCTTGCCAGGGTCTCCCGTCCCCCCGGGAGACCCTGGCAACCAGCCTGCACAGCCGCCGAAGACCCGATCAAAGCCGCATTCGGCTCTGATCGGGTCTCCATGCAAGAACCCGGGAGTGATGTCATGAGTAACATTACTTCCGGGTACTGGCAGCAGAAAATGACAGCATTCAAAATAGCCAAACTTGGCGTTTTTAAAGGTTTTAAGTGCAGAGGAGGGGTTTGGGGTCTTTTAGACCCCCAGGTCCCTCCACAAGAGTCAAGAGGGAAGACAGCGTAGCGCCTTCTAAGTGCAGCAAGACATTTATTGAAGTATGTGCAGCAGTATTACACTCACATTTAGTCGGTGAATAAGATGCAGTTAGTCAAGTAATGTTGATCATCAGGAGCATCACTGGAGCGGGTCCTGGTGGTGGAGGCAGTGGATCCCGGTGAGAGCGGCAGGGGGGGTTCCTCCGTGTGTACAGGGATGGCCTCGGTGGTGTCCGTGGGCTCCCCTTCAACTGGTGGAACGCTGGCACTCGTGGGTCCTGGGATCCTGACGTCACTCCTGGCGGTGATGCGGGATGCTACGGCGACGCGTTATCGGAGCATGCGCTCCTTCTTCAGGCTCCTTCTTGAGACCTCTTCTTGCGCCAATTCACCACTAAACCATTGTCCCTCCACAAGAGTACCTGTCAAATAAAAAATATAAAAAAAAATTGAAATGTATGAAAATTTTGGTCGATACGATACACGATGACCAAAATATCGGTATCGGCAATGAAAAAATGATATTGGTCGATCCCTAGTTTGGGCCTTTGGGAGGTGTTACCTAAAGTTTAACCTTCTTGAGATGTATACGAGCAGCATAGTCTTTCAGCTCAGTGCTTAGGCTTTGCATCCGGATATTGTTGGATCCTCTAATTTCCCCGACTCCATTTTGATCATTGTCTGGTGATCTGAGAACCCCAAGAGAAAGAGAGAGATTCCTAACCACAACTTCTGAAGTACAAACATATCCAGGGGTGTAACTAGTAATCATGGAGCCCCATCATTGAAATTTTGATGCACCCCCCCCCCCCCCTTAATTGCCCAGCCTTTAGGGATTCTGGGAGACTAGCAATGATTCTGATGCTTCCTCCTAGACGTCTGAGATCAATTTTTATTGATTAGAACTTTGGCAGGGGGTACAGGGCCAGTGTCACCAGCAGCCTCTGCAATCCTTAATGATACAGGAATGGGGCCCCCTTCCACCCACAGGCCCCATAGCAGCTACATGGGCTTCTATGGCGCTTGTTACGCCACTAATCTATGCATTAAGTGCAACTCCTCTCAGCTTTCCATCCCTTCATAATCTGCTCCTTGAATCCACATTTTTTTCCTCCTTATTTTCTATCTCCTTCTTTCTCTTCCTATCTATCTTCATTCTTTCCCCATTCCACTTTTCTTCATTCCCACTCTCTCCTGGGCCTTTTGCCCTTGTCCTTCCTTGTCCTCTCGACCTTGTTCTCTGTCCTTCTTTCTTTTCCTATCTTCATTCTATCTCCATTCCCACTCTCTCCCCTGGTCCTTGTGCCCTTGCCCTTCCTTGTCCTCTCTCTATCTTTCTCTTTCTATCTTCATTCTATCTCCATTCCCACTTTCTCCATTTCCACTCTCTCCCCTGGTCCTTTTGCCCTTGTCCTTCCTTGTCCTCTCGACCTTGTTCTCCCTCCTTCTTTCTCTTCCTATCTTCAATCTATCTCCATTCCCCCTTTCTCCATTCCCACTCTCTCTCCTGGTCCTTGTGCCCTTGTCCTTCCTTGTCCTCTCAACCTTGTTCTCTTTCCTTCTTTCTCTTCCTATCTTCATTCTATCTCCATTCCCACTTTCTCCATTCCCACTCTCTCCCCTGCTCCTTGTGCCCTTGTCCTTCCTTGTCCTCTCGACCTTCTTCTCCCTCCTTCTTTCTCTTCCTATCTTCATTCTATCTCTATTCCCACTTTCTCCATTCCCACTCTCTCTCCTGGTCCTTGTGCCCTTGTCCTTCCTTGTCCTCTCGACCTTGTTCTCCCTCCTTCTTTCTCTTCCTATCTTCATTCTATCTCCATTCCCACTTTCTCCATTCCCACTCTCTCTCCTGGTCCTTGTGCCCTTGTCCTTCCTTGTCCTCTCGACCTTGTTATCTCTCCTTCTTTCTCTTCCTATCTTCATTCTATCTCCATTCCCACTTTCTCCATTCCCACTCTCTCTCCTGGTCCTTGTGCCCTTGTCCTTCCTTGTCCTCTCGACCTTGTTCTCCCTCCTTCTTTCTCTTCCTATCTTCATTCTATCTCTATTCCCACTTTATCCATTCCCACTCTCTCTCCTGGTCCTTGTGCCCTTGTCCTTCCTTGTCCTCTCGACCTTGTTCTCTCTCCTTCTTTCTCTTCCTATCTTCATTCTATCTCCATTCCCACTTTCTCCATTCCCACTCTCTCCCTTAGTCCTTGTGCCCTTGTCCTTCCTTGTCCTCTCAACCTTGTTCTCCCTCCTTCTTTCTCTTCCTATTGTCATTCTATCTCTATTCCCACTTTCTCTATTCCCACTCTCTCTCCTGGTCCTTGTGCCCTTGTCCTTCCTTGTCCTCTCGACCTTGTTATTTCTCCTTCTTTCTCTTCTTGTCTATCTTCATTCTATCTCAATTCCCACTTTCTCCATTTCCACTCTCTCCCCTGGTCCTTGTGCCCTTGTCCTTCCTTGTCCTCTTGACCTTGTTCTCTCTCCCTGTCAATCTTCATTCTATCTCCATTCCCACTGTTCTGCTCATAATCCCATTGTCATTTCTTGTCCTTCTGACCCCCACCTACCCACCCAATCCTCAACCTACATCTTACATGGCCCAACAATGTACAGCAACAGGCATGTGCAAAACAAAAAGTAAGGATACCGGCTCCAATCCACTAATTTAGGGAGCATTCTTTCCATTCACCACCAATGTAAGGAGCATTTTTCCCACTGACCGCCATTGTAATGGACATTCTTCCCACTGACCACCAATGTAAGGAGAATTCTTCCCACTGACCACCAATGTAAGGAGCATTCTTTCCACTGACCACCAATGTAAGGAGCATTTTTTCCACTGACCACCAATATAAGGAGCATATTTCCCCACTAATCACCATTGTAAGGGACATTCCTCCCACTAACCACCAATGTAAGGGTCATTCTTCCCATTGATCACCAATGTAAGAAGCATTCTTCCAACTGATCACCAATGTAAGGAGCATTCTTTCCACTGGCCACCAATGTAAGGGACATTCTTTCCACTGACCACCAATGTAAGGGGCATTCTTCCCACTGATCACCAATGTAAGGAACATTCTTCCCACTGACCACCAATGTAAGGAGCATTCTTCATACTGATCACCATTGTACGGGTCATTCTTCATACTGCTCACCAATGTAAGGAGCATTCTTCTCACTGACCACCAATGTAAGGAAGATTCTTCCACTGATCACCAATGTAATGAACATTCTTCCCACTGATCACCAATGTAAGGAACATTCTTCCCACTGATCACCAATGTAGGGGTCATTCTTCATACTGCTCACCAATGTAAGGAGCATTAAATGTATTTCATCTGTCGGTTTTGCTTTGAGGGTACTTTGATCGTGCTAACAATGCAAAGAAACTTGGATGTTCTGGTTGTTTGTGCCAATAGCAATAAGCTTATTCTGTGTTTGCTATATTGTTTTAAATAAAAAATAAAAAAAGTATATTTACACCTATCACATTCTCCAGCTCATATTTTTTATGTTATTTTATATTTTTAATTATAATTTATTAAATTAATATTTGTTATATTATATTATTATATTTTGTATATTCTATTATATGTTTAATATTTGTATTTTCTTTGATATTATTATTATTATTCTTACTATTATTATTATTATTATTATTATTATTATTAATAATAATAATAATAATATATATTTTTAATATTGGCTAATTTGTATGGTGAACATTTCCAAAATTAATCTAATAAATCAAATTGTATTGTATTAAATTAAAATGTATTTTATTATCTTATTATATTTTTATTATATTCTATTATATTATGTTTAATATATTTATATTTTCTATGAAATTATTACTATTAATAATAATAATCTTCATTATAATATGTTGTTAAATATTGGCTAATTTTTACACTGAATAATTCCTAAATTAAATCAATAAAAAAAATCAGATTTTATTTTTATTAAATTAATATTTATTTTATTATATATATTTTTTGGTATTATTCTTTTATGTTATGTTTAATATATTTGTAAATTCCTTGATATTGCTATTATTATTAATATTAATAAAATCAATATTAATGATTACACTTTCAGCACGGGTTTAAAAAATCTTGGGGGCTTTGAATTAAAACTTTATGCAACAAACTTGAGCAGTGGGTGTGTTTGTGAATCCTTCTTCTGAATCACAAACAAGTAAGCAAAAAGGGTTCCCAACCCAAATTGGTGTGACTGAGGCACTAATACATTGCCTGGATAAAACATCGAAGTTGAACTCTGGAATAAGTAAATATTGTCTAAATCCATTCATCATTTGTCTTCTTCATTGAACCTTGATTTGTTTTGTGTATTTCTCCCAGATCTGTGCAGTAATCCAGTGTGACACTTTACCTTCCTTTAATAAAGACCGCTCACTGCTGCTCTCTCTCCTTGTGCAGGGCGGCTGGTCTGGTCTCCGCCCATTCCTGTAGTTCTCTGCTGGCAGCTTGTAATGGGTGGAGCCTGCTAGGCCGCTCCCACAGCTCTGCTCTCAGGACAGGCTATACAGCACACAGAGTATTTACAGTATAGCTTTTGTGCCTAATGAGACATATATTTAAATACAAATTTCTGTGCCTGGAGCTTTAAGGTTTCATGTTTGGTGTCGATTACAGTGTACATTTATTGAGCCACTTTTTTCTCTTCCACTGTCAGCGTCGGATTTAGCGGTGAGGATTGTAATACATGATCTGAAGCTGGGAAGTGCCATCCAGTGTAACATAAATAAGACACAACGCCAAATGATTCTGGCACCGCTGTACTACAGGGCAGATGGCCAGCCCGATAGAAAATGAAGAGGCTGCGTGGCCAAGTCAGATTAATCCGTGCATCGCTCCGTACGTGCCATCCGGGCAGTTCTCCGGAGGGTGTCTAATGGCCCATCATCCATAATATTGCTGGAACACCATGTTCACGCTTTAGCTCGTGCCCAGAACATGCCGTGCAAATCCTGCATAGCGAACTCATAGCGAGCAAAGCTAATGCGATCGCTCTCTCTGCCCACACGTACCCAGGCTTTAAAACGAGCAGCAAAGATATCAGGTTTCATTGATGCATTTTTTTTACAAGTTCTACCAGTTTATGTCTTTTTAAAGGGAATACATTTGTTTTAGAGCTGAAGGTTAGCTAAAGAAAAACATTTTTTTCCTCTACGGCTTTAGTCACATTACTCACCTGTGATGAAAGATGTCCCACAATGTACAGTCAGCTGGATTCTGTAGAAACCTTCACTACAGGATGCTCTGTCCTCTTCCTGCTGCTGAACTTCCCTGCAGGGCTGCCCTGTCCTCTTCCTGCTGCTGAAATTTCCTACAGGGCTGCCCTGTCCTCTTCCTGCTGCTGAAATTTCCTACAGGGCTGCCCTGTCCTCTTCCTGCTGCTGAAATTTCCTGCACGGCTGCGCTGTCCTCTTCCTGCTGCTGAATTTCCCTGCAGGGCTGCCTTGTCCTCTTCCTGCTGCTGAACTTCCCTGCAGGGCTGCCCTGTCCTCTTCCTGCTGCTGAACTTCCCTACCGGGCTGCCCTGTCCTCTTACTACTGCTGAACTTCCCTACAGGGCTGCCCTGTCCTCTTCCTGATGCTGAACTTCCCTGCAGGGCTGCCCTGTCCTCTTCCTGCTGCTGAACTTCCCTGCAGGGCTGCCCTGTCCTCTTCCTGTTGCTGAACTTCCCTGAAGGGCTGCCCTGTTCTTATCCTGCTGCTGAACTTCCCTGCAGGGCTGCCCTGTCCTCTTCCTGCTACTGAACTTACCTTCATGGCTGCCCTGTCCTCTTCCTGCTGCTGAACTTCCCTGAAGGGCTGCCCTGTTCTTATCCTGCTGCTGAACTTCCCTGCAGGGCTGCCCTGTCCTCTTCCTGCTGCGGAACTTCCCTACAGGGCAGCCCTGTCCTCTTCCTGCTGCTGAACTTCCCTGCAGGACTGCCCTCTCCTCTTCCTTCTGCTGAACTTCCCTATCGGGCAGCCCTGTCCTCTTCCTGCTGCTGAACTTCCCTACAGGGCAGCCCTGTCCTCTTCCTGCTGCTGAACTTCTCTGCAGGACTGCCCTGTCCTCTTCCTGCTGCTGAACTTCCTCCCAGCTACCACACTAAAAGAGTCCCGCCGGCTTGCGCTACACTTTCAGTGTAGCGCCAGTCTTATAGGGCAGACTGGGCTGGGGGGGGGGGGGTGGCAGGGTCCAGGAGGTAAATTGTTCTGGCGCTCCCATAAAGCCAATACCGGTAAGTGTGTCAATGGCAGCAGGTCTCCGCCTACCCTCTTCCGCTGCATCCTTGGGAGGAAGTTACAATAAGTAATGCAACTTCCTCCTAGGGGTCTCTCTGGGGTTTATTTACTAAAGCTGGAGAGTGCGAAATCAGGCTCATTTCTGCATAGAAACCAATCAGCTTATAACCTTGGCTTGTTTAATTAAGCTTTGGCAATAAAACCTGGAAGCTGATTGGTTTCTATGCAGAAGTGAGCTTGATTTTGCACTCTCACGCTTTAGTAAATAAACCCCTCTGTGTCAGTAGCGCGGAGAAGAGAGGAGGGAAGCCCCCAGGTATGGCAACAGAGGGTTTTTTTTTCTTTGCATTCTCACTGACAACTTTGAAAAGGGTATTTAGGTGGTTTCCTTCCAGCTTGATAACTTTAAATAGATATATAAAGCGATTACGGGATTATTTCCTTGCGAGTCATACTTTGAGCACTAATGAATCTTACCTGTTGTCCTGGAATTGAAAGGGTTAAATCTTGAGAGCTCCGGTGTTGGGGTAATGAAAATACCGACTTTTTTAGTCTTCTGGATGAGAAGTAAAGCTGAAACATATACTTTATTGCTCATGGTTTTGCAACCTGCTGATTTGTCTAATGTTTTTCTCTATAGGAACATCTTTATGCCGGTTAATCCTGCTTCATTTAGCAAAATGCATTGTAATTAACCACTTCTGGACCGGAAGATTTTCCCCCTTAATGACCAGGCCATATTTGGCAATTCGGCACTGCGTTACTTTAACGGATAATTGCGCGGTCGTGCGACGCTGTACCCAAATAAAATTGACATCCTATTTTTCCCACAAATTAAACTTTCTTTTGGTGGTATTTGATCACATGTGTGATTTTTATTTTTTGCGTTATAAACAAAAAAAGAGCGACAATTTTGCAAAAAAAAAAAAACAATATTTTTCACATTCTGCTATATTATAACATTCCCCAAAAAATTAAAAATCTAAATTTTTTAACATTTTAGGCCAATTTGTTTTCTGCTACATATTTTCAGTAAAAAAATCGCAATAAGCGTATTTTTATTGGTTTGGGCAAAAGTTATTGCGTCTACTAAATACGGGAAAGATTTATGTAATTTTTATTGCTTGTTTTTTACTAGTAATGGCAGCGATCTGCGATTTTTAGCGGGACTGTGACATTGCGGCGGACAGATCGGACCTCTGACTGACATTTTTGACACTTTTGGGGGGACCAGTGACATTACTACAGTAATCAGTGCTAAAAATATGCACTGTTACTGTAATAATGACACTGGCAGGGAAGGGGGTAACACTGGGGGTGATCAAAGTGTTAAATGTGTACCTAGGGGAGTGATTCTAACTGTATGGGGGGCGTGGCTTGTGAAATTATCATAGAGACCTGTGATCCTATATAGAAGCATCACAGGCGCTCTGTGATCATTCCAGGGAGAAGAACGGTCAGCTGTGCTTACAACAGCTGACCGTTCTTCTCTCTCAGCAGGGAACGATCGGGGCTGTCAGGCGGCAATCGGATCCGCTTGCCCCGTGCATCGGAGTCCCCGCTGCCGAGTAGGGGCGGGAGCGCACCACCGGGGGCATGCGCTCCACCCCCTAGCGGCAGGCGCACGACGGAGGTAGATCTATGTCGGTTCACGCAGGAGGGCCGCCCTGCCGCAGTAAATCTGCGGCGGGCGGTCCGGAAGCAGTTAAACATACACAGGTTGAAGATCTTTTAGTCTGTGTGTGACGATATATTTTGGGGTAATTTTTGTCTTGATTGAGTCCTAATTCTTTGACTATGCAATTTGTGAATTTCCCATGATCACCATCAAATGGAACATTAGTTGGGCAAGCCCCCATCCCCGGTGTTCCTCCTGGGATATGTAAGTGGCACTGACAGACAAGAGCGGTACCTGTGTGGTCAGATCAGCATTGTATGTCCAATAAACCACAAATATGGATTTAGCCCAAACCTATCTGCTGGCCCAATGTGATGTCATTCAGAGGTATTTTAGCAGGTGAATATGAGTATTTCCACCACTGGAAGTACCTTTGTCACTTAGCACTGGCATTTGTTCTGACATCAGTTTAAGATGTTTCGGTGATCATTCAGAATCCATTGACAGGAGCACTTGACCTCCTTCTGACCTGCATTTACTTGCAGATTTTGCATTCCAATAGACTAGAATTGAAATGGTATACAAAACAACAACAAATATGCAAGTAGGCAATTGGTATCCACTTTCAATGTACAGAGAGAGCAAGAGGAGGAGCTTTAAGAGGAAAAGGTGAAGCCTACAGAGGAAGGGGTGTGGTTTACAGATGACAGGAAGGGGTGTGGCCTTGACAGGAAGGGGCATGTGATATTTTAATTAGCAGGAGCACGAGTTTAGTCAGGCCTAGGGCAGCACAAAACCTAAATACACCACTGTTACAGGCAGTGCAGTCAGTGAGGAGGGCATTGTCCTGCTGGATCATCTGCAGTGCAGCTGAGCCCGAAGACCCAAAGCTGTAAACCCCCACAGCGCTGGAAGTTCAGCAGTAGGAAGAGGACAGGGCAGCCCAGCAGGGAAGTTCAGCAGCAGGAAGAGGACAGGGCAGCCCTGCAGGGAAGTTCAGCAGCAGGAAGAGGACAGGGCAGCCCTGCAGGAAAGTTCAGCAGCAGGAAGAGGACAGGGCAGCCCTGCAGGGAAGTTCAGCAGCAGGAAGAGGACAGGGCAGCCCTGCAGGGAAGTTCAGCAGCAGGAAGAGGACAGGGCAGCCCTGCAGGGAAGTTCAGCAGCAGGAAGAGGACAGGGCAGCCCTGCAGGGAAGTTCAGCAGCAGGAAGAGGACAGGGCAGCCCTGCAGGAAAGTTCAGCAGCAGGAAGAGGACAGGGCAGCCCTGCAGGGAAGTTCAGCAGCAGGAAGAGGACAGGGCAGCCCTGCAGGGAAGTTCAGCAGCAGGAAGAGGACAGGGCAGCCCTGCAGGAAAGTTCAGCAGCAGGAAGAGGACAGGGCAGCCCTGCAGGGAAGTTCAGCAGCAGGAAGAGGACAGGGCAGCCCTGCAGGGAAGTTCAGCAGCAGGAAGAGGACAAGCAGCCCTGCAGGGAAGTTCAGCAGCAGGAAGAGGACAGGGTAGCCCTGCAGTGAAGATTTCTACAGAATCCAGCAATCTGCCCATTGTAAACATATTTCAGGTAAGTGATGTAACTAAAGCTGTAGAGAAACAAATGTTCTTCATCTAATCGTCAGCTTTAAAGTGTATCTAAACTAAAAATAAAATAAGAATATTATATACAGTATATATATATATATATATATATATATATATATATATATAGTATCTCACAAAAGTGAGTACACCCCTCACATTTTTGTACATATTTTATTATATCTTCTCATGTGACAACACTGAAGAAATGACACTTTGCTACAATGTAAAGTAGTGAGTGTACAGCTTGTATAACAGTGTATATTTGCTGTCCCCTCAAAACAACTCAACACACAGCCATTAATGTCTAAACCGCTGGCAACGAATGTGAGTACCCCCCTAAGTGAAAAAGTGTCAATATTTTGTGTGGCCACCATTATTTTCCAGCACTGCCTTAACCCTCCTGGGCATGGAGTTCACCAGAGCTTCACAGGTTACCACTGGAGTCCTCTTCCACTCCTCCATGATGACATCACGGACAGTGGCAGCTGGTGCTCAATGGGCCATGGGCGGGAGATACCACACCCGGACCACACCAGCCTGCACACCATACACCCCCCCAGTCGCCGGCTCACTCACCCTCTCACCCTGGACATGTGGAGGGCAGTCTGCAGCAGCGGCGGCTTCTCCATGGGTCTCCTGCGTCTCCTCTCTCCTCGGCCAATGTCATGGCTTCTCCTTTTGGCCAATCGGGAAACGGGTCTCAGAATCCGCTTCCTGATTGGGCAGGAGGAGATTTTGTGTGACAATAGTGAATATTCATTTGCTATTTTCACACAACTGGGTGGGCTCAGGGCTCAGTGCTCCGCGCCCCGAGCCCACCCTTTTTTGAAGCCTAATAGAGCCTCTGGCTCTAATCACGTGCTTCAAAATAAAAAAAACCCATTGGAATCCATGCGTCCGGCGCCCTGCGTGTAGATTAGGGGGCCGGACCCATGGATAGGGGGGGCAGCTCCCCTGCGCCCCCAATGGACGGGTCACCCCAGATCACGGAGCTGGTGGATGTTAGGGACCTTGCGCTCCTCCACCTTCCGTTTGAGGATGCCCAACAGATGCTCAATAGGGTTTAGGTCTGGAGACATGCTTGGCCAGTCCATCGCCTTTACCCTCAGCTTCTTTAGCAAGGCAGTGGTCATCTTGGAGGTGTGTTTGGGGTCGTTATGTTGGAATACTGCCCTGCGGCCCAGTCTCTGAAGGGAGGGGATGATGCTCTGCTTCAGTATGTCACAGTACATGTTGGCATTCATGGTTCCCTCAATGAACTGTAGCTCCCCAGTAAAGGTGTTTGTTGTCCATATCAGGAAAGCAGCCTAGGGTGACAACACCACTCCCTCATTTATACAGTTCTGTGAGTGGTGTAAGTGTAGAACAGGAAGTGCTTTACTGGCAGGATCACCAGGTGAAAATAAAGACAAAGGAAAGATAAAAGAGAGAAAACTGAGCCACCCCATCTAAGGATTGGTAAACTGCTGCCTATAAAATGTATACGTTTAAATGTGCTTTCAAATGCTTTATGTAGTGAAAATGTATTTTTTAAAATATTTTTCATTATAATTGAATATTATTCACAATTTTTTAAGAATTTAAAAAATATTTAAATACCTAATGTATATTAATCCGTTTTACATGAACTATTGGAAATGGATGAATTCTGGACTTACCACTTGCAGACAGCTGGTGGCGATCTCTATGCAAGTGCTCTCTGGAAGATCTTTTTACGCTCTTGTTTGATATAATAAAAAACAACACATTATACAGGCAAGGTCCACTGTTGTCACCATCAAGAAACCCGCCTGGAGAAATGCCATGCAGCCATTGTTGGGATGTCTGTAAACCGGGAGTAGCTGCAAAGAGGCTGCGGGAGATCCACAGCTTGAGATGTGATAAATGAAGAAAAAAGGTGAAAACACGTGTTTTATTTTGTTATTTATTTTTTAATGCGGAACATGTCAATTCAATGTCTAACAGAGTGCATGACCATTTCTGTGACTTTAAGTGCCAGTTCACATATATGCAATGCGGGAACCCCTGCGGATCCACTGCGGGTTCCTGCATCGCATTCAACTCACAGGCAGTTCACACTGCCATATGGGAATCGCTGGGGGTGTCAATACAAAGTTAACGACACCCCCAGATCAGTTCGCATACAGCAGTGCGAACTGTCAGTTCGGACATGAATCGGATCGTATAGGTGTGAACACCCATGCGATCCGATTCTGATGCGGACCAAAAAAAGGGTCCTGTGCGACTTTGGTCCAAATGTGATGCAAAATCAGCCATGCAATCTGCATGGCTGAATTTGCATCGCGCAGACATTGCATGTGATTTGCACAGCAGTGCGCTCCGAATCACATGTGATGTCTGACATCACATATAAATGAACCGGCACTGTAAATGGGTTTTAGTCCTGGTTCACACTGTGATTCGGAGCGCATTGCTCTGAAAATCACATGCAATGTCTGTGCGATGCAAATTCAGCCATACAAATCCTATTCATTTCAATGGCCCCTGTTCACATCTGAGCGTTTTGACGTTTTAAGCAAAATGCCCAACGCTCAAAAAAGTACACGAGCTTCTTTTTGGGCAGATTACAGGCGTTTTTATTTTTTTCCATTGCTCACTAGTCAACCTAAAAACACCTGCAAAAAAAACGCCTGTAAAACGCCTGAAAAAACGCCCATAAAAACACCTGAAAAAAATGCCTAAAAATCGCCTGTAAATAGCAACGCCAAGATGTGAACGTAGCCTCTGTAACATGCCACATAGCACACCAATAACATAAACAGTCAATAAAGTAATTTAAAAAATATTAAAAAAATAAAAAAAGTCAAATTGTGAGATTATCCCCCTTCTGGACAAAGGTCTGTTCTGACAATCAATATAACAAACTACCATAAACTTTTTAAATCAATACAGAGATATAATTTCTATCTGAAGTCTATGTCACTGGATGACCGCTCGGGAGCACAACTGGGAAACAGGGGTCACCCTATACCAGGAAGTGTCTGAACAAGGACCTTTATGGGAGGATCACCAGGAATTATGTTATTGAACGTTGCAGATTTAAAATTATGGAAATTATTTTTCTAAATAAAAAATTCTAAAATATAAAATGTTAAAGCTGATAATTGGGTAATTGGGTTATAATATACTTTAACCACTTCAATACCGGGCTCTTTCATCCCCCTTCCTTCCCAGGCCAATTTTCAGCTTTCAGCGCTGTCAGACTTTGAATGACAATTGCGCGGTCAGGCTACACTGTACCCATATGCAGGGCCGGTGCTTCCACTAGGCAAACTAGGCAGCTGCCTAGGGTGCATTGCCACCTAGGGGCGCAGCCATGAGTCAGCATTCTCTCTCCATCATGAATGATCCTTGGGAGCTGAGGGGAGGTGCGGCAGTGGGGGAGGAAGAAGGGACAGAGGAAGGTGCCAGGTGTCTGGGGCAATGGCAGAACTACCAGGCCCTGGATTTCCACCATTGTTGGGGGGCCCCAAGAGGCAGGAAGGGAGCCCACCGGAGTGCTAGCTGCATAATGATCCTCTTCAGCTGGAGCTGAGTGGCCTAAACCCTGGGCAGGACGTGATTCTCTACACTGAGCTGGTGGGCAGCTGTTCATTTCCCTGGGTCAGTATTAAGCAGGGAGCGGAGGAGAGCTGAACCTGAGCCGGAGCTCGGCACTGGAGGGCGGAACCTTTACTGGGGCAGAAGCAATGAGGCAACGGAATGGTCTGAGGATGTTGGTGATGAAGGAGGTGCGGAGCTCTCTGACTGCTGCTTCTCCCTCCACCAGGAGCCGGTTGAAGCTGTGGTGAGCACTGTGGTCCAGGAGAGGAGCGCCCTGGGAGAAGGAATCAGCAGGATCACAGTGAAGGAGGGCAGAGTGCATGCCACTCTCTTCATACCGCCCAGTGAGTGTCCCCAGAACAGGGGATCAGAGTCCCTGGGTGTGACATGGAGCATCCCTGGTGTGAAAGAGAATTGGGATCACCAGGTGTGCAATGGAGAATCGGAGTCATAAAGGTATGACATGGGGGATAGGGGTCACGAGTGTAACAGGGGTTCGGGGTCACCAGGTGTGCAATAAGGAATTGTGACCCCTTGGTATGCCATGGGGGGATTGAGGTCCCCAGGGGTGACATGGAGGAACATCAGGGTCCCCAGGTGTGACATGGAAAAACATCAGGGTCTCCTGGTACGACATGGAGGAGCATCAGGGGCCCCTGGTGTGACATAGAGGAACATTGGGGTCACTGGGTATGACAGCAGGACATGGAGGAACACAGGGGTCCCTGGGTGTGACATGGAGGAACATCGGGGTCAGTGGGTATGACAGCAAAACGTGGAGGAATATTGTGGTCCCAGAATGTGACATGGGAAAACATTAGGGTCCCTGGGTGTGACATAGGGGGACATCAGGGTCCCCGGGTGTGACATGGAGGAATATGGGGGTCACTGGGTATGAAAGAATTACATGGAGGAACCATCAGATCAGGGTCACTGAATATGACATAGATGAGTTTTTTTTTTTTAAATCAGGCAAAAACTTTATTAAAGATGTCAAACAAAACATCAACACACAAAAAAAAAAAAAAAGAACAGAAATACAGAGTCCAGAATACGTACAATACTCAAGTGCATGAAAAAGCCCGCAGTAATAGCATACATGTTTACCAACATAAATCCCCATATGTGACAGGAAAATATACAATAGTCCGACCCAGCTGCCCCGCACCCCCACCAGATACAACAACCATAAGCAGAGCAGACATTGATCTCTCGTGTAACAATGGTCCCCGGGCCTCACCTCACCCCCGCCAGAAGATTGTTCAGGACCAACTCCACCGGGGCAAGCCCCGGCACAGCCAGCCAAGGAGCCCACAGGCGGTCAAATTTGCCCACGCTGCCCCTATGTTGATATATATACTTCTCTAATCTAAGTGTGTCACCCATAGCCGCAACCCATTCCTTAACCAGTGGGGCTCTTGGTGAAATCCATCGCCTCAGTATCAATTTCCTTGCCTGAAACAGAGCTCGCCCGATGGCCTGCAGGGCCAGCTCCGGGGCCTGAACTCCACCAAGAACACCCAACAGACAAACCTTAGGGTCCTCCGGTATCGTAACCCCGAAGGCCCCCGAGAGCGTCGAGAGTACTCCCTTCCAATAGACATGAAGTTTGGGGCAGCGCCAAAGAAGATGCATTAAGTCTCCGTGGTCCCGCATACATCGACCACAAGTGGGAGAATCTCTCCTCCCCATCCTGAACAGCCGGGCTGGTGTGTAATGAGTCCTGTACAAAATGTAGAGTTGAGACAATCTCTGAGCCACATTCAGAGAGCTCAGCTGCACAGCCTGTAGAGCCTCCTCCCATTGTTCATCCTCAAATACCCCCACATCCGCCTCCCACCGGGGAACCACTCGAAGGGGGTGCCGATCCATGAAGGAGCTCATTAGGAGGGAATAGCAATGGGAAATAAACCCCTTAAAATCAGAAACCGTAGACATAAAGTGAAATATCGGGGCGGGAAAGTGAGTCCAAAGATCATCCCCCCCCTGGGCCTTAACGGCATGCGCCAACTGTACATAATAAAAGTGCATGGACTTGGGGAGACGAAATTCCTCCCGAAGTGCAGCAAAAGATCTGAGCACCCCACCGTTGAATATATGGGTCATATGAGAGATGCCATGTCCCAGCCACTTAGCCCCGTACGGCAATCCAGCCAGCTCCGGGTATCTGGCATTCTTCCAGATAGGGCTATAGTCCGTATATCCCAATACCTGCTGCAGCTGACGAGCCTTGTTCCAGGTCTTTTGCATAAGGACATAGGTTGGATAGCGCTTACTAGACTTCCCGAATCGCAAGGATTCCAATTGGGCCGCCACATCTCCCCTGCCCACAATGTGGGCCACAAGGCCTGCAATTGACCCCTCTCCCTTCTCACTCATGACCCGTGCAATATGCTGAAGTTGGGAGGCTAAGTAGTACAGCCAGGGATTTGGAACTGCTAGACCCCCAAGCTCCTTAGGTCGCTGAAGGTGCTCCAACTTTATACGAGGGCTCTTGCTCAGCCACAGAAATGATCTAAAAATGGTGTTGACAATCTGGAACAGCCTTAGGGGGACCACGACCGGGGAGTTGTGAAGGGCGTAGAGCAGCTGGGGCATGAGAATCATTTTTATGAGGTTGGCCCTGCCCACCAGTGACATGCGCAACCTCGACCAGACCTTTATCTTATCCCTAAAGCGGGCGAGGAGGGGAGATAGGTTAAGACGGGCAAAGTCTAAGGGCTGTGGGGTCACCTGCACCCCCAAGTAACGAAACTCAGTGGAGACAGGAATCCCCGTTACCCCCACTTCCTGGGAACCCTCGGGATCATCGAGCAGCATCAAGGAGGATTTGGACCAATTAATAAGCAGGCCCGAAAACGAGCCAAACGTAGTAATAACCTCCATAGCCTCCTTCAGAGAACCAGAGGTATCACCTAACAGAAGCATGGTATCATCCGCGTATAGCATGATCTTTTCCTCCAATGGGCCGTATCGGAATCCCACTATGTTCTGATTGGACCTAATCAAGGCAGCTAGAGGCTCTATCGCCAGGGCAAAGATTAAGGGGGACAGGGGGCACCCCTGCCTAGTTCCCCTAAACAGGGAGAAGGGATGGGACACCCTACCACCCTCCCGGATAGCGGCCACCGGGGCCTGGTACAACAGTTTTACCCATGAAATAAAGTTCTCACCAAAGCCAAACTTGGACATGACCACCCACAAGTAGTCCCACTCTACACTGTCAAATGCCTTTTGCGCATCGAGTGAGAGCAATGCCCTACCGCCCCCATTGTCCGCCAGGGATTGTATGTTCAGGAATAAGCGGCGCAGGTTAATGGACGTCGACTTGTGCGGCATAAAGCCCGATTGATCAGCATGTACAATGGAAGCAACTACCCGGTTGAGTCGCAGTGCAAGAGCCTTCGCCAGGATCTTAATGTCACTCTGCAGGAGCGAGATAGGACGGTAGGACCCGGGGTCCAGACCGTCCTTCCCCGGCTTCAAGAGGAGGATAACATTAGCCCTACACATAGAAGGCGGCAACCTCATATTCCGCTTGGCCTCCAAAAAGGCCTCCAGAAGATGCGGCAACGTCTCCTCCGCATACTCCTTGTATACCTCCAATGGCAGCCCATCCTCCCCCGGAGCTTTACAGTTGGGGAAGGAAGCCGACGCAGTCTGAAGCTCCTTCAGGGTAAGGGGAGCCTCCAGTTCAGCTCTCTCCAGATCTGACAAGCAGGGCAGGGAGATGGCATCTACATACTCCGAGAGTTCAGCAGCAGTGTGTCCCTGTCTAGACTGGTATAGGGTAGCGTAAAATGCCCTCAACACCTCCATAACCCGATCCGGGGTGTTCACGACCCGGCCCCCATCACCCATGAGTGCCCCAATGGACGGCGACGTTTGATGAGAGTGGGCAATCCTGGCCAACAACCTGCCCGTGGTTTCCCCCTCCTCATAGTACGCCTGCCGTTGAAAGAACCTCCCACGTTCAGCCCCAGAGGAATTAATACGAACCAGAGCCTCCTGAGCAGCCAGCCAGCCCTCTCGGTTAGTCTCAGATGGGTCCGCAATATAGCGGGCCTCCAGCTGAGTCGCCAAACCCTCAGCCTGCTCCCCCAGAGCCGCCGTGTTCCTCTTGATGGCCTGTACCTCCCTGATGAATAAACCCCGTAGATAGGCCTTAAAAGCTTCCCACTGTACACCCCGCTCCCCCGCAGCATCATGTACCTGCCAGAACTCCCGCATAGCCTCTCTAAGCCTATCATGTGAGGGGAACAAGTGCAACCAGAAGGCATTAAGTTTCCACGGCGCCCTCTGCAGGGCAGCGGAGGGGCGCACAGCTAGACACAGCACCAGAGGAGAATGATCTGAGACACCCCTGGGGGCATATTCAACCTTGTCAACATATCTAATGGCAGAGGAGGAGCAGAGGCACAAATCGATACGTGATAAAGAGGTGTGGGTTTTAGAAAAGCAGGAGAAGACCCTGGTCCCCGGGTTGCGGAGTCGCCAGATGTCCGTCCAACCCACTTCCTCAGCGAATTTCGCCAAGGCCGATCGGCCCATGCCTCCACTCCCCAGTGCAGAAGAATGTCGGTCCAGCTGAGCGTCCAATACACAATTAAAGTCCCCCAGTACATAGACCGGAACCTCCGGGTGGCTCAGAGTATAGGATACAAGCTGGCGAAGGACCTCCCCATGGAACGGGGGCGGAATATAAATAAAGGCCAGAATACAGTGTAAGGTATACAGTTTACAGTATATAAATACAAACCGTCCCTCCCTGTCAACTAGACTATGATGTTCCTGAAAGTCAAGGGACCGATGGACTAACACACTCACCCCACGAGAGTAGGAGGTGTGCGTGGAGTGGTATTCCTAGCCCGCCCAGGCATAATGCAACCAGGATCGCGACTCAGCATCCAAGTGAGTCTCCTGTAACGAACAGATGGCCGGAAAATGCCTGCGCAGGGTCGAGGAAACCATGGAACGCTTAAGTGGGTCCCTCAGCCCCCTAACATTCCAGGAAATAACCGGGACAGCCGTCATGGTGGGCGACAGAGCAGCACAAGCCCCGGCGGGGCTGGGACACCGATCAGCGGACATCGCACAAAATAGGGTACAAAATAGGGGTCTTGGCTATCACCAGTTAAACATACAGTAAAGGTACAATTCGGACTCCAATTCAGGGAGGTCAACAGGACCTTCCAACTAAACAGTGCAAAAACCACACAGAGTCCAACTGCCAAGGCCCTCGGACACCGGTGTCGCAGACATAGTCCCTGGGGAGCACCCCAGCTCAGCCTCCCCTCCCGTGTAGAGGACAACAGGTCTCATCCACACTGGTGAGGAAGTCAAATACTGTCCAAGAGGGGATGAGAAAAATTACCCCCCACAGAAAAATAAAAAAGGGAGGTGAGGGAGAAGGAAAAAAAAAAAAAACATCCAAAAAGGGGGAAATAAGTCACAAGTACTTACAGGAACCCAAGTTTCTGCGGAATGGACAGAACCTTACAGCTCCAAGCTAGCAAACAGTAGTTCGAGTCCCAACGGTCTCCAGGATATTAGCACCTGCAAAACAGGGGTAGAACAGGGGAAGGGAAAAACAAAAACAGGGGGTAGCAGGAGAGAGGAAAAAATCACAGGTACTTCCATCTCCAGGCTGAGGGCAGGGCCCCCCAAACAGCATCCACCGGGTCATCATCGCAAAAGGGCACCGGAGAAGAATCTTCAGGCCACACCATCTTCCGGAGGCAGCTGACGAGGACGAAGGGAATGCTCATTGTGGTCAATCCACGAGGAAGCTTCCGACGGATCCTCAAAGAAATGATGTTGACCCCCAGCAATAATACGGAGCTTCGCAGGATACAGCATGGCATAAGAGGCATGTAGTTTCTGCAGACGCTGTTTGACCGCAAAGAATTTTGCCCTGCTCCTCTGCACTTCCGCGGAGAAATCCGGGTAAAACGAGACCCGCACCCCATTGTACTGTATATCCCGCCGCTCTCTCGCCAGTCTCAGGATAGTCTCTTTGTCTCTATAATTAAGCAAGCGGGCAAGCATGGTCCGTGGCGGGCGGCCCGGTTGCAGGGGACGAGGGGGAACCCTGTGGGCCCTCTCAACGGCATAAAGAGGGGAGAAGGCATCCCCACCAAAGGTTTCTTTGAGCCAAGAGTCCACAAAGTCCGTGGGGTCTCTCCCCTCCACTTTCTCAGGCAGACCCACAATGCGAACATTGTTCCGCCGAAGGCGGTTCTCAACATCCTCAGCCCGCTGTTCTAGGGCCCTGGTCATGCCAGCAGTATGGCGGGACTCCCTGGTCAGGGGGGGTAGCTGGTCCTCCAAGTCACTCACTCTCCCCTCCACAGCCGTGGTGCGCTCCCTGACCTTCTGGAGGTCTTGCCGAAGAAGGGACACCGCTTCTGTCAGGCCCCCAAATTGCTTTTTGAGGTGGTCTACATTGGCGTTGCATCTGTTAACTGCCCGCAGGATATCAGCAAGGGTGGGCTGCTCCTCCACTTCCCCGTCGCCCTGCTCCATCTCCTCCTCACCCTCAACAGCACAGTCTTCCACTCCAGGGCCACCCACACCCGGGCTGACAGGGCCAGAAGCACCCACACTGGTACTGGCGTCTGGGGGTCTCCCTTTCCCCACCGAGCCAGGGGACTTCTGTGCATAGTAGCGCATATCGTGCTGCGGCTCTTTGGGCGGATTTTTCGGGGGCTTGGTGGACTTACTGGAGGTGGCGGGCTTCTCGGAGCCTCTCGTCCGCTGCGGCAGGCCGTGCGCGGCGCCATCTTGGGGCCCAGACATCCCGGAGTTCTCCCGCAATTTGCGGCGGTGCATCGCCCGAAGGCCAGCCGGAGGGATCACAGGCGTGTGCCCGACGGTACAAGGATGCCGTCGGTACCCGGTGAGCAGCGTAGGAGACCGGGGAAAGGATCGGTGTACGGATCAGAGCGGGAGCTCAGTGAGATGCGTCCTCTCACATGCCGTTCCTGGCCACGCCCCATAGATGAGTTTTTAAACCATTCCCTTTTTGTTTTATTTTTATTTTGGGGGGGGGGGGGGCGCGAGTAGCTGGTCTTGCCTAGGGTGTAAAATAGTCTAGCACCGACCCTGCCCATATGACATTTTTATCATTTTTTTTCACACAAATACAGCTTTCTTTTGGTGGTATTTAATCACCGCTGGGTTTTTTTTATCTCTTACTAAAAGAAAAAAGACAGAATATTTTGAACATTTTTTTTTCTTATTTTCTGTCAGTAAATTTTGAAAATAAGTAATTTTTCTCCTTCACTGATGAGCCCTAATAGGCTGCACTGATGAGGTGGCACTTATAGGCACTGATGAGGTGGCACTGATGAGGTGGCACTGATGAGGAGGTACTAATATGCCGCACTGATGGGCACTGATAGGTGGCACTGATGGGCACTGATAGGTGGCACTGATGAGCACTGATAGGCGGCACTGATGGGCACTGATAGGCGGCACTGATGGGCACTGATAGGTGGCACTGATGAGCACTGATAGGCGGCACTGATGGGCACTGAAAGGTGGCACTGAGAGGTGGCACTGATGGGTACTGACGGGCGGCACTGATGGGCAACACAGATAAACAGGCACTGATGGGCAATGACTGGCAGCACTATGGGCATTGATGGTGGGCACTGTTTTTTAACTTTTCTGTAATCAGAACACTGATAATCAGTGTCCTGAATACCTGTCCTAGACTCCTCTTTGAAGATGAGTCGATGATTGGCTCTCCTTGCCACACACTCTTACAGTGTGAGGCGAGGAGAGCTGATAAACTGCACTTCCTCATTTACATGTGGCCGGCTGTGTTTGGACACAGCCGATCACATGGGTAAAAAGCCACGTCATTGGCTCTTTACCAAGATTGGGGTCGCAACGTGTCCTAGCAACATGGCGCAGCCACGATCGCCACATTGCGCGCCCCTGCGTTTTGGGGCGCTGTCCTATGACTTAGTCCCAGAACGAGAGCCGCACCGCTCCACCGTCATTTGGCAAGTGGATAAACTTCCTATTGCCTGACATTCTGATCTAGTGGATTCCATATTGTGGCTGACGCAGAAGGAGTATGCTGCTCAGGGGCTCTGACTTCACTCTGACTGTCCTGAATCCTGCGTCCCGGTTCTGGGTCAGTGACAATGGTACTGAAGATTAGTTATTATCCTCAATCATGATATACACTATATTGTCAAAAGTATTGGGACGCCTGCCTTTACACACACATGAACTTTAATGCCATCCCAGTCTAAAGCCTCGTACACACGATCAGAAATTCGGCCGGGAATTTACGTCCAACGTCCGATCTGCCGATTTTCGGATTGTTAGTATGATGCTTCCAACAACCGACTCCGACTTTTCGGCCGAAAAAATTCTGGTGTGCAGGCTATAAAATTTTTGTCCTCCGTCAAAACAACGTCCGATTTTCGTGCAGTCAGTACAGATTTCGACATTGAAAAATCTTATGAGCAAGACTGGGCATGCTCAGAGAAGAAAGAACACAAAGAAAGCAAACCAACACATGACATCACTTCTGAAGTAGAATTCTGTTGTGCGGGAAAATTCGTGTGCAGTCTAGAGCACATTCCAACCAACAGACACCACTCTGGACAAAAGATGGACGACCGGTCGGCCGAAACTCGTTGCGCGTGTACGAGGCTTAAAGCTGGATACACACTATACAACTTTTGTTGTTAGATTTACCTTCAACTACTGTATGTAGTGCAAGGGCCTGCCTATTTGCATACAAATTGAAAGTGTTTAGATTTGACCTCATATTATATGGTTGTGGTAAATCTAAAGGAAAACATCTAAAGACAATTTTATAGTGTGTATTGTCCATTAGTTAGTCCATAGGGTTCAATATTGAGTCACCCCACCCTTTGCAGCTATAACAGCTTCACCTCTTCTGGGAAGGCTGTCCACAAGGTTTAGGAGTGTGTCTATGGGAATGTTTGACCATTCTTCCAGAAACGCGCTTGTGAGGTCAGGCACTGATGTTGGACGAGAAGGCCTGTTTTCAAAAGCTGCTTTTGTGCATTGACATAACTCCTTAAGCTGGATACACACTATACAACTTTTGTTGTTAGATTTCCTTTAGATTTACCTTCAACTATGTAGTGCAGGGGCCTGCCGATTGCATACACATTGAAAGTGTTTAAATTTGACCTCATATTATATGGTTTTGGTAAATCTAAAGGAAAAAATCTAAAGACAATTGTATAGTGTGTAGGGCCCATTAGATCCAGCCTGTCTGAATAGTATGGACACCTGCTAACTTGGCACCATCCACAGGCACCTTAATGGGCCATACACACTATAAGATTTTCTGAAGACTTTTTCCTTTAGATTTACCAAAACCATATAATATGAGGTCAAACCTAAACACTTTCAATTTGTATGCAATCTGGCAGGCCCTTGCACTACATAGAAAAGGTAAATCTGAAGGAAATCTAACCACAAAAGTTGGATAGTGTGTATCCAGCTTACCTCTTTAACCACTTTACCACCGGAGGATTTTGCTGTCTTCCGTCCAGGCCACTTTTTGCGATTCGGCGCTGTGCGACTTCAACTGACAATTGCGCGGTCGTGCGACGCCGTACCCAAACGAAATTTACGTCCTTTTTCTCCCACAAACAGAGCTTTCTTTTGGTGGTATTTGATCACCTGTGCGATTTTTACTTTTTGCGCTATAAACAAAAAAAGAGCGTTTATTTTGAAAAAATAACAATATTTTTCACATTTTTTTATATGAAATTCCCCCCAAAAAAGATGTAAAAACCAATTTTTTTAAAAGTTTTTGGCCAATTTGTTTTATGCTACATATGTTTGGTAAAAAAAATCGCAATAAGCGTATTTTGATTGGTTTGCGCAAAAGTTATTGCGTTTACTAACAAAGGGAAAGATTTCTGTCATTTTTGGTGTTTTTTTTTTAACGCGTAATGGCGGCGATCTGCGATTTTTTTTGCGGGACTGCGACATTGCGGCGGACAGACCGGACCCCTGACTGACATTTTTGACACTTTTGGGGGTACCAGTGACATTACTGCAGTAATCAGTGCTATATATATGCACTGTTACTGTAAAAATGACACTGGCAGGGAAGGGGTTAATTTTATTGGAGAGGGAGGGGTTAATGTATGCCTGGTGCTTACTGACGTGTAGGGGGGGAGGTGACTATGTGATTCATGGACAGATCGGATGTCCAGCTATGCTGAACAGTCCGATCTGTCACTCCCTGTCATTATGGAGATCCGCCCGCTGTGTTTACACACAGCGGGCGGATCTCCAGACTCGATCCCCGACGATCGGGTAAGAGCAGCGGCGATCGCCGCTGCTCCTCCCCTGGCCCGACTCCCGCTGTGAATGAAAACAGCGGGAGCGAGCCTCCGGCGGCGCGCAAGCGCCGCCCAGAAGGGGAGGAGTCCAGTCACGTTAATACTACGTGACTGGACGGGAACGAGCCACTCTGCCGCAGTAGTATTACCGTGAGCGGTAGTAGAGTGGTTAAAAAGACACAAAAGCTGAATCCAATGCAATTTTAATTCAGTTAATAGCAGTAAAGAGGAGGTTTTTCCAGTCTTTTAGAAGTGTAAGAAAACAATGACTTTCCTGTCTTAAGCCCCGTACACACGTACCGATCGTCGGCCGAAAAGCTTCGGCCGACGACCGATCTGCCGATTTTCGGCTTGTTAGTATGATGCTTCCGACAGCCGACAGCGCACTTTTGGCCGAAAAGAATCTGTCTTGCAAGCATGAAAATGTTTGTATGCCGACACCAGAACGGCCGATTGTTCGCCAGTCAGTACAGAATTCGGCCGACAGACAGCAGATTTGCAAGACTGGGCATGCTCAGAAAAGAAAAAACACAGGGAAAGTTAACCATCACATGACATCACTTCTACAGTCGGCGGACAAAATTCTTGTGCAGTCTTTTGCACTTTTCAACAGACACCGACAGCCCTGGACAAAAGACTGCCGATCGTTCGGCCGACGATCGGTGCGTGTGTACGGGGCTTTAGGGTGACAACGCTGCTCCTCCATAGATACAGTATGGTGAGTGTTGTCTCCATAGGACAGGAAGTGGGTTATTGGCAGGATCACCAGGTGGAAGTAAAGGGGAAAAAAAGCCTAAAATAGAAAACTAATGAAACAATGATGCGACTGGTTAGATACAATGTATTACATATTTGTTCTTGGGGTTAAGGGCATATACATTGCCTTGAAAAAGTATTCATATCCTTTAAAATGTTCCACATTTTGTCATGTTAAAAAAAAAATGTAAATGTATTATATTGGGATTTTATGTGATAGACCGACCTTTCTCAACCTTTCCAACACAGAGGAACCCTTGAAATAATTTTCAGGTCTCAGGGAAGCCCTGCTAAAAATGACTATATCTACAACTCATCATACATTAGTGTGATGGTCAGTGGGAAGAATGCGCATTACACTTGTGGTCATTGGGAAGAATTACCTTCTTCCAGATAGGTATAAAGATCATTGGTCTCAGGACTCAGGAGAACTTATCTGAGGTGCCCATTGCTCTAGGAACCTCTGGAGGAACCCTCAAGGAACCCCTAGCAACCTCTGGAGGAACCATCAAGGAACCCCTAGCAACCTCTGGAGGAACCTGCAAGGAACCCCTAGCAACCTCTGGAGGAACCTTCAAGGAACTCCTAGCAACCTCTGGAGGAACCTGCAAGGAACCCCTAGCAACCTCTGGAGGAACCCTCAAGGAACCCCTAGCAACCTCTGGAGGAACCTTCAAGGAACCCCTAGCAACCTCTGGAGGAACCCTCAAGGAACCCCTAGCAACCTCTGGAGGAACCTTCAAGGAACCCCTAGCAACCTCTGGAGGAACCCTCAAGGAACCCCTAGCAGCCTCTGGAGGAACCTTCAAGGAACCCCTAGCAACCTCTGGAGGAACCTTCAAGGAACCCCTAGCAACCTGTGGAGGAACCCTCAAGGAACCCCTAACAACCTCTGGAGGAACCCTCAAGGAACCCCTAGCAACCTCTGGAGGAACCCTCAAGGAACCCCTAGCAACCTCTGGAGGAACCTTCAAGGAACCCCTAGCAACCTCTGGAGGAACCCTCAAGGAACCCCTAGCAACCTCTGGAGGAATCCTCAAGGAACCCCTATCAACCTCTGGAGGAACCTTCAAGGAACCCCTAGCAACCTCTGGAGGAACCCTCAAGGAACCCCTAGCAGCCTCTGGAGGAACCCTAGTCGAGAAACACTGTGATAGACCAACACAAAGTGGCACATTAATTGTGAAGTAGAAGAAAAGTGATAAATGGTTTTCAAATTTTTTTACAAATAAAATATGGCAAATTTCAAGGGGTATGAATACTTTTTCAAGGTATTGTAAACAGTACAGTGTATATAAAGCAGTGAATCTGACATTCAGCAAACATTCGGGTGAAGCTCCCAGATGAATGACCTTGATTGGTTCACATCACTGCTCTATAAATAGCCCCTGAAAGTTTCTCGGTGACCCGTTGGCCAAGGCTGTGTTGGCTTTCTAGAACCCAGAACAGATCCAATAAGTATAAATAGTGCAGTGCCGAAGATGTGGCCCTAATGGGGACAGACAGGGTGTAGCGGAGGATAACAGGGGGCACCTGGAAGTGGACAAGAAGCAGTTACTGATAGCATTATCTCCGGTGAGGGACAGGCCAGCCGGCTTCTCATCAGGGCCAGAGGGAGGGGGTGGGGAAGGGGAGAGCAGCTATTTTTAAAGTCCACCAGTGCCCACCCAGTGCCTCGCTCTTTGTTTGTTTCCTGTTGAACAATACGATGGGGAAGAATTGTTTGGTAGGCTGCCAGGAGCACAGCGCACACTCAACAAGGTCACCGCAGTGACAGCAGGCGCTGTAATATAGGGGCCCCTGAGAGGTGGCCCCGCCACCGGACCCTCCAAAATGGCTGCTGATTGTTTAAAGAGCAGCTGCAGGCAAGGGCTGCAATCAGTCAGCAGGCTGCTAATCCTGTATGTGTAAGTCATTATTCAGGATCACGTCTGTTGGTAGGCCCTCTGGCCGGGATGTCCCTAAGGGCCGGGGTGCTGAGAGCCATTGTGAACTTTACGTTAGCAAAAAATATAAAAACTATTAAATAGTAAAAATGTATAAAATATAAAAATATATATATCATTTTTCATTTCTTTTTTAACTTTTTATTTATAATATATATATTTTCCAAATAGAAAAAAATATATAAATATATATAAAAAAATATTATATATATATATATATATATATATATATATATATAGTAAAAAAATGTGTGTATATGTATATATATATATATATATATATATATATATATATATAAATAAAAATTAAAAAAAGTGTGTGTGTGTATATATATATAAAAATATAAATAAAAAGTAAAAAAAAAGTGTGTATATATATATATATATATATATATATATATATATACAGTATATATATATATAAATATATATGCAGCACCCTCCTAGGTAGGTGCTAGTGAGAGAGTATATTATTTTTTGCCTCTGTCTGCCTATCAGAGGAGCAGTAGGCAAATCTATATTGCTTTCTGCCTATCAGAGAGCAGGATCTGCTCATGGTGCTCAGTGTGTGAGTCATCTGGTCTGGGGAGTGTTTCACACTGGTCCAATAGGGAGGCATATTGGACAGGGGAGGAAATTTGACCAATGGGTACACAGGCTTTAAAACAGCCCCAGTGATTGGCACAAACTGGCTGTCCAAGTGCATTGTGGGGTGTGGTATAAAAGCCAGGAGCATGTGCTGCGGGGTCTTTGGCTGGTGAGCAGAGTCCCAGAGGAAGGGTAGCGGCTCCCTCCTCCTCTGTAGCAGTGGCACGTGGTCACAGGCGGTCGGCCTGGGGACCAGATAGAAGGAACTGAACCCAGAGGTCCATGAGAGCTGACCGAAGTGGGAGAGACACTGGAGACCCTCAAAAAACAGTATCGTGAGTACAGGGGATCGTGTCTAGGGGCCTACATAGAAAAAGTGGTTGAGGGAAAACTTCAAACACTTGCCCAGTGCTTTTGATGTCAGAGATATTTCATAAAAGGTTAAAACCACTTTAAAATATCATAAAATTCTAGGGGCCTGACCTGAGGGGGGCCACCCCAGTATAGGATAGTTAGAGGACAGGTGTCAGCAGGTGGAGTGAAAGGGGGTACTAGGTGTGTATCCCGAAGATAACTCATCCTAACAAGTCATCTACATAGAGACTTAATCCTAGATTCATCTAGTGGCAAGGTGAATCAGCAGCCTGGCTGCATCTTCAGACAGGAGTCCTCATCTACTGTGAATAGTTCACGTTGGAGTATCCCACTCTTCCCTTCTCCCATCCCAAATTTAAATAAAACCACATAAACAACTACATCCCCTAGGCTGTTCAGTGACTGAGCCAAAGAGTAAAGAGTTAAATTGTGCATGCTGCAGTTGCCATCGGTAACCCAGGGGGATCCCAAGGTGAACAATCCAGCAGTCCTCAAGGGGGCAGTGCTGCATATAGTATGGAGTTGGATTTACTAAAACTGGAGAGTTGAAAACCTGGTGCAGCTCTGCATAAAAACCAATAAGCTTCTATTTTATTTTATTTTATTTTATTTTTTGTCAATGCTTCATTGAACAAGTTGAAGTTAGACACTGATTGGCTACCATGCACAATCGCACCAGATTTTGCACTCTCCAGTTTTAGTAAAACAACCCCTATGTGTGTATGTATAAAAAATAAAAAAAAAATTTGTAATCTATTTGACCTCTCCTCCTGTCAGCATGTTCCTCATGCATGCTGTACAGGGATTAGAAGAATCTGAAATACATTTAGGCTGGGTTCACATAGATGGGGCAACCCCCATTCAATTCACATGACAGGAGAGTGTGAATAGCTCTAAAAAAAAAAACGATTCACACAGTCCGGGGGCGGCTGTGGTCCGCATTTGGAAAGGGTCCTGTGCGTCTTTGGTTCTGATTCAGATGCAAATTCAGGCAAAAATTCTGACCTGATTCACACCTGACCCCATGATGTGAAACGTGGCCGTGGCATGTGTGAACCCAGCATTAAACTGTTCCCTCTGTGTACAGCCATGGCTCCCACGATTTATAGCAAACCGGAAGTGACGGCGCGGGCCGCGGACGCAGAGGGAGGAAGTGGAAGGAAGGTGAGTATATTTTCTTCAATAAGGTAAGGGACCAAAAAAAAAAAAAAAAATCGCCATTATCCATTTCTTTTTCAGGTTCCCCTTAGCAAACGGATGGCCCAAAATCGATTTTATCGATTTTGAGGCCGGAACTCCGCTTTAAAGTGATTGTAAAGTCTAATTTTTAAAAAAATAACAAACATGTCATACTTAACTCCTCTGTGCAGTTGGTTTTGCACAGAGCAGCCCGGATCCTCCTCTTCTCGGGTCCCTCCTTGCTGCTCCTGGCCCCTCCCTCCTGCCAAGTGCCCCCACAGCAAGCAGCTTGCTATGAGGGCACCTGAGCCGAGCTACAGCTCCGTGTGTCCATTCAGAGGCCCGCCTCCTCTCTCTCCTGATTGGCTAACTGACTTTGATTGGCGCCAATAGCGCAGCGGCTGTGACTTAGCTAATCAAAAGGGAGAGTCCCCAATGGCCGAGTGGACATCGCTGGACAGAGATGGGGCTCGGGTAAGTATTAGGGGGTGGGCTGCTACACACAAGGTTTTTTATCTGAATACAAAGAATGTATTAAAGCGGAGTTCCGGCCTCAAAATCGATAAAATCGATTTTGGGCCATCCGCTTGCTAAGGGGAACCTGAAAAAGAATACTGGCGTTTTTTTTTTTTTGGTCACTTACCTTATTATAGAAGAAAATATACTCACCTTCCTTCCACTTCCTCCCTCTGCGGCCGCGGTGTCACTTCCGGTTTGCGATGACTCCTGGGAGCTGAACGTCATCGCTCCCAGGAATCACTGCGCCTGCCCCGGCCCCGCTCGTCACTTCCGGTGCAGGCGCGGCATTCACTGCTAAACAGCTTCTGGGCATGCCCAGAAGCTGTGCAGGGATGCCGCGCCTGCACCGGAAGTGACGAGCAGGGCCGGTGCAGTGCATTGTGGGACCCCGACGTCACGAAGAGGGACGCTGCGACTTCAGCTGCCCACACCTGAGATGGCAGCGCTGGAGAAAAAATTTTTTAACCACTTAAGCCCCAGCCCTATTTCGGACACTTTTTGTTTACAAGTTAAAACCAGTATTTTTTTCCTAGAAAACTACTTAGAACCCCCAAACATTATATATATTTTTTTTAGCAAAGACTCTGGAGAATAAAATGTCGGTCATTGCAAAATTTTTTTGTCACGCGGTATTTGCGCAGCGGTCTTTAAAACGCCATTTTTTTTGAAAAAATTTGAAAAATCACATTTCACTGCATTTAAAAAATACTAAACAGTAAAGTTAGCCCATTTTTTTTTGTATATTGTGAAAGATGATGTCACGCCGAGTAAATAGATACCCAACATGTTATGGTTTAAAATTGCGCCCACCCGTGGGATGGCGACAAACTACGGTCAATAGAGATCTCAATCTGCGACGCTTTAAATTTATTTAAAGGTTACCAGTTTAGAGTTAGAGTGTAGCTCTTTTTTTTTTAATTATTGCTCATGCTCTGGCGATCCCGGCGATACCTCGCATGTGTGGTTTGAACAGCGATTTCATTCGCGGCTCGACTTCCGTACACGTTTTATTTTGTGCGCGAGCTAACGGTGACGGGGGCGGCTACATTTTTTTTTTTTCCTATTTATTTTTTTTAAACTTTATTAGAGGTTTTTAAAAAAAAAAAAAAAAATCTGATCACTTTTATTGCTGTCACAAGCAATGTAAACATCCCTTGTGACAGCAATATGTAGTGACAGGTACTCTTTATGGAGGGATCTAAAAGACCCCAAACCCCTCCACTCCACTTCCCTGTATGCAAAACGCCGAAAACGGCATTTTTGCATACAGCCGTTTTTCAAATCTGCCACCTTTTGCAGCACAGTAACCCGGAAGTGACGTCAAGGACGCCGCCTCTGGGTTACGTCATCGGAGACCCGATCGAAGCCGTTTCCAGCATTCATTGGGACTCCATCCAGCCGGCGGACGTGCCGGCTGGGTGCTCGGGGCTCCCGGTGGGACGGGTAACGATCGAGCGGCTCCCGAGCCGCATTGGTCATTAACGACGGAAAGCCGACCGTCGGCTTCAAACCACGGTACCGGGATGATGCAAATATTGACTCTGCATAAACTTCATGTACTTGTCAATAAAAGCCTTTGACACTTATGGAATGCTTGTAGACATGTGCGGTTTGTTTCCTTCCGAATAAATATTTGGATTCATTTTTCGTTATTAAGAGATTTGGATATATCCGAATACCCGAATTGCAGTATAAATGAAGTTTACCGAATGCTCCAAATAACTAAACAAAATGAGTCCGAATTACGGAAATTCAAATTGAAATTCGAATCGAATTTTACATCGAATTCCAACTGTAAACATATTTCTGAAATCAAAGACTGTGAGGTTGATTTACTAAAACTGGAGTGTGCAAAATCTGGTGCAGCTTAGTATAGAAACCAATAAGCTTCCAGGTTTTATTGTCAAAGTTTAATTGAACAAGCTGAAGTTAGAAGCTGATTGGCTACCAAGCACAGCTGTACTAGATTTTTCACTCCCCAGTTTTAGTAAATCAATCCCATTGTGTGTTATTGGAGCACCTTTTGGAAATAATGCTGTTTTTGTTAAGCCAAAGATGATTTAAAGAGTCATTGAAATCATTTGGTGAAGATTTTTCTTTTGTTTGTTCACTTTGCAGCATTCGAATTGAAAAAAAAAAAATATATCGAAAGTGTTCGATTTGACCGATTCAAAATTTATCGATTGAACGTTTCGAAGAAGATTAAAAAAAGACATAAAACGAATTCCGAATACGAATTGAACAAATCAATCCAATTTAACAAAATGAAATACCTAGTTACCAAATCTAAACAAAACTAAAAAATGTTTTCATCATGCACATGTCTAAGTCCCGGTTCACACTATAGAGATGACAGACATCGCATGTGACTCGGAGCGCACTGCTCTGAAAATCACATGCGAAGTCTGTCTGATGCGAATTAAGCCATACAGATTGTATACAGATTGTATGGCTGAATTTGCATTGGATTCGGATACAACTCGCACACGACCCTTTTTTGGGTCTGCAGCAGAATCGAATCGCATGGTGGTTCACACCTATGCGATCCGATTCATATCCGAACTGACAGTTCACACTGCGATATGCAAACTGATCTGGGCAGGGCCGTCTTTAAAATTGATTGGACCCTGGGCAAACATATTCTTGTGCCCTCTCAAATCCACTTATCAACTATTCTCAGGCAGTGCAGGCTTTAGGCCCCATAACAATGACTGGGCCCGGGGCAGCTTCCCCTTTTACCCTGCCTTAAAGACAGCCCTGGATCTGGGGGTGTCGTTAACATTGTATTGACACCCCCAGCGATTTGCATATGGCAGTGTGAACTGCCTGCGATTTGAATGCGATGCGGGAACCCGCAGTGGATTCGCAGGGTTCCCGCATCGCATATAATATATTATATGTGAACCGGCACTGAGTCCTGGTTCACACTATTGCGATGCGGGAACACTGCGAATCTACTGCGTGTTCCCGCATTGCATTCGCAGCCTGCCCACTGCCCACCCAACACTGCCCCATTGCCTAGGATGGCAAGGCACTCTACTACTCTACCCTACTCATCCTTCCTTCTCCCCTTTCCAAGCTAACAGACTGACTCCAGACTGCACTGCCCACTGCTAACAATAACCTGTGGAGACCAGAAATTCGGGGAAGCAACACTGAGAAAGCAGGAGCCAGCAGCATTAACCACCGGCCACCCAGGCCAATTCTGACATTTCTCACATACATGTAAAAAAATTAGAATATTTTAGCTAGAAATTTACTTAGAACCCCCAAACATTATATATTTATTTTTATAAGCAGAGACCCTAGAGCAGTGATGGTGAACCTTGGCACCCAAGATATTTTGGAACTACATTTCCCATGATGCTCATGCATGCTGCAGTGTAGTTGAGCATCATGGGAAATGTAGTTACAAAATATTTGGGGTGCCAAGGTTCACCATCACTGCTCTAGAGAATAAAATAGTGGGTGCTGCAATTTTTATTTTTTTGTCACATGATTTTTTAACCACTTTACGTCTGCTCACTGTGCTGCTACTGCGGCACAGTGGCTCGTTATCGTCTGGTGACGTAGACCTACGTCACCAGACATTCCCCTCTCTCGGAGGCTCGCTCCCGCTGTACTCAGTCACAGCGGGAGTCGGTCCAGGGGAGGAGCGGCAGTGATCACCGCCGCTCTTTCCCGATCATCCGGGATCTAGTGTGGAAATCCGCCCGCTTGTGTAAACAGAGCAGGCGGATCTCCTAAGTGACAGGCAGGGTCAGATTGCAGGGTTCAGCATAGCTGAACATGCGATCTGTCCCTGTGTCACTCAGTCCCCTCCCCCCACACACGTCAGTAAGCACCAGGCATACATTAACCCCTCCCTCTCCAATAAAAATTAACCCCTTCCCTGCCAGTGTCATTTTTACAGTAACAGTGCATATGTATAGCACTGCTTACCATAGTAATGTCACTGGTACCCCCAAAAGTGTCAAAAATGTCAGTCAAGGGTCCGATCTGTCCGCCGCAATGTCGCAGTCCCGCAAAAAAAAAAATCGCAGATCGCTGCCATTGCGCGTTAAAAAAAAAAACACCAAAAACGACAGAAATCTTTCCCTTAGTTAGTAAACGCAATACATTTTGCGCAAACCAATCAAAATACGCTTATTGTGATTTTTTTTGCCAAACATATGTAGCAGAAAACAAATTGGCCAAAAATTTAAAAAAATTTTGATTTTTACATTTTTTGGGGGGGAATTTCATATAAAAAAATGTGAAAAATATTGTTATTTTTTTAAAATTGGCGCTCTTTATTTGTTTATAGCGCAAAAAGTAAAAATCGCACAGGTGATCAAATACCACCAAAATAAAGCTCTATTTGTGGGGAAACAAGGGCATCAATTTAATTTAGGTACAGCATCGCACGACTGCGCAATTGTCCGTTAAATTAACGCAGTGCCGAATCGCAAAATATGGCCTGGTCAGGAATGGGGTAAAATCTTCCGGTCTTAAAGCGGTTAAAAATACGCTCATTGAGAATTTTTTTGTCAAAGACATGTAGCTAAATACATTTTGGCCTAAATATATGACAAAAATTGAATATATTGGATATTTTTTAACTGTCAAAGTAGAAAAATATTGTTATTTTTTCAAAATTTTCGCATTTTTTTTATTAATATCCCAAAAAATAAAAATCTCAGAGATGATCAAATACCACCAAAAGAAAGCTCTGTTTGTGGGGAAAAAAGGACGTAAATTTCGTTTGGGTATGGCGTTGCATGACCGCGCAATTGTCAGTTAAAGTCGCACAGTGCCGAATCGCAAAAAGTGGCCCGGACGTAAGACAGCAAAATCCTCCGGTGGTAAAGTGGTTAAAGGGGGTGTAAACTTGTCAGAAGTGATTCATGCAGATTGCAGAGGACGGAGGCAGCAGACAGAAACAGGACCGCCATCAGAGGGGGGCCCGGGCATCCCCATTCGATCTGATTCTGGTGCGGACCCAAAAAAGGGTCCTGTGCGAGTTTGGTTCGAATGCGATGCAAATTCAGCCATACAATCTGTATGGCTGAATTTGCATCGCACAGACATCGCATGTAAGTTGCCTAGCAGTGCGCTCCGAATCACATGCGATGTCTGACATGGCACATATGTGAACCTGGACTTAGGCCCCTTACACACATGCGGACCGTTCATTTCATCAGTTCATTACGAAGTATTCATCAGTTTTTCATCAGTTTTTTTTTTTACATCCACTACCAATTCAAAAACGGATGAAAAACTGACCATTTGTCAGTTTACATCCGTTTTTCGTCCGATCCATCTTTTTAACGGAAGAAAAATAGAGCTTTGATCAGTTAAAAAAAAAATGAACGCGGATGTAAACTGATGTAAATGGATAGAGATGCATTGATGTCCGTTTTTCATCCGTCAACAGATGGATGAAAAATGGACAAATGGACAGCATCTGTGAAAGGGGCCTAACTAGAATCTAGTGGAACCAATTGCCTTCAGAAGTCCCCTAATTAGTAAATAGAGTTCACCCGTGTGTGATGTAATCTCAATATAAATACAACAGTTCTGTGAAGCCCTCAGAGGTTTGTTAGAGAACCTAATGCCTTGTTTCCACTGAGCGGTTCGGTTCGGTACAGTTCAGTACGGTTCGGTACGGTATACCTTGATCAGGCTTGCGTTTCCACTACCAACAGTACCTCAGCTCATCAGTAACTCAACAGTATTGCTCCACCCTGTTGGTAGGGTACTAATGTGCTTGGTACCCCAACGAAAGGGTACCAAAAAGTGGTACGGTACGGTTCGGAATTAGGGTACCATTTACAACTTTTGACAATGGAAACAGCAAAAATTGCGTACTGTACCGAACTGAACCGTACCGCTTAGTGGAAACCAGAGGCGTAACTAGAACCTTCAGGGCCCCGGTGCAAGAAACCATGAAGGGCCCCCCCGGGACCCCTGGCCGGGGCCCTTTCCTTCAAGCCTGGGACTCTTCCCACTGATCCTGGGGCCCTTTACTCTCATTGCGGGGGCCCTTTATTATGGTCCCGCACCCTTTCACAAGTTCTGCAGTGGGCCCCCTTCCTGCCATCTTGGGGCCTCCCCACTGTGGTGGAATGCCAGGGCCCGGTCGCAAGTGTGACCTTTGCGATCCTGGAAGTTCACCCACTGGTGTCAGTAGTTTTTATTTTTTGGTATTTTAATTGTATTATTTTTTTATCATTTTATTTTATTTTTTTACAATGTCACTGACTATGACTCTGTCCATTCAGAAAAGGAAGGAGCTGGTAAATTACATATTTACCGACCCCTTCCTGGTTCTCTATTGTGACACATCCCCTGCAGCAGCCGTCAGGAGAGGGGGGGAGGGGGGGGCACAGTGGGGGGGGGGGGCAGCACACAGGGGCCCAGAGACAGCAGAACACAAGTGAACTGGATAGGAGGAGTGGCGGGGCAGCATACAGAGGAACCAATCTCCTCCATTTTCCTCCTGCAGCTACAAGAGTAAAAAGGAGGACAGTGATTTCTCTACATGCTGCCCCCGCCGCCCCTCCTATCCAGGTATACAGGGGAGCCACACGGGCCCCCTGGAGCATGGGGCCCGGTTGCGATTGCAACCCCTGCAACCCCTGTAGTTACGCCCCTGGTGGAAACAAAGTGAACAAACAGCATCATGAAAGCCAAGGAACACACCAGACAGGTCAGGGATAAAGTTGTGGAGAAGTGTAAAGCAGTGTTAGGTTATAAAAAAAAATATATCCCAAGCTTTGATCATCTCATAGAGCACTGTTCAATCTATCATCCGAAAATGGAAAGCGTATGGCACAACTACAAACCTACCAAGACATGGCCGTCCACCTAAACTGACAGGCCGGGCAAGGAGAGCATTCAATCAGAGAAGCAGCCAAGAGGCCCATGGGAACTCTGGAGGAGCTGCAGAGATCCACAGCTCAGGTGGTAGAATCTGTCCACAGGACAACTATTAGTCGTGCACTCCACAAATCTGCCCGTTATGGAAGAGTGAGAAGAAAGTCATTGGTGAAAAAAAGCCATAAGAAGTCCCATTTGCAGTTTGCGAGAAGCCATGTGGGGGACACAGAAAACATGGAAGAAGGTGCTCTGGTCAAATAAGACCAACATTGAACTTTTTGGCCTAAAAGCAAAATGCTATGTGTGACGGAAAACTAACACTGCACATCGCCCTGAACATACCATCCCCACTGTGAAACATGGTGGCGGCAGCATCATGTTGTGGGGATGCTTTCCTTCAGCAGGGACAGGGAAGCTGGTCAGAGTTGATGGGAAGATGGATGGAGACAAATACAGGGCAATCTTAGAGGAAAACCTATTAGAGTCTGCAAAAGACTTGAGACTGGGGTGGCGGTTCACCTTCCAGCAGAACAACGACCCTAAACATACAGCCAGAGTTACAATGGAATGGTTTACATCAAAGCATATTCATGTGTTAGATTGGTCCAGTCACAGTCCAGACCTAAGTCATATAGAGAATCTGTGGCAAGACTTGAAAAATTGCTGTTCACAGACGCTCTCCATCCAATCTGACAGAGCTTGAGATATTTTGCAAAGTAGAATGGGCAAACATGTCCCTCTCTAGATGTGCAAAGCTGGTAGAGACATCCCCAAAAAGACTTGCAGCTGTAATTGCAGGGAAAGGCGGTTCTACAAAGTATTGACTCAGGGGGGGTTAATACAAATGCACACCACACTTTTCACATATTTATATGTAAAAAATGTTGAAAACCATTTATCATTTTCCTTCCACTTCACAATTATGTGCCACTTTGTGTCGGTCTATCACATAAAATCCCAATAAAATATATTTACGTTTTTGGTTTCAACATGACAAAATGTGGAAAATGTCAAGGGGTATGAATACTTTTTCAAGGCACTGCATATGCCTACAGCTACAAAGTGCAAGAGCATAGGAGCATTCCTGATTGGATAGATTATTTAGGCCCCATTCACATATCTCGTAGCAGGGAAGAAGCGCTTCCGCTCATGTTTTTTGCTGCCCATTTTTACACGATTCTGTGTGTCCCGCATAGGGCAGCCCATTCACCTGTGTGCGTTTTACGCCAAAATGAAGCCCCTGCTCCTTTTTTGGCGCCAAGCTAAATGCAATTTTTAGAAGTGCGTTTTGCCGTGATCACCCACTGTCCTGTGACAATTGTGGCAGAATCGCACCACATTTGGGGTGCCATTAACCAATTGCTGACTGCCTAACTCCGATTTACGTCGGCAGTCAGCCCCTCACAGGCAAAGCGACGTAGGTTTACGTCGCTAGCCTGTGAGGCTCTAGGGAGCGAGCGCGCTCCCGCTCGCTCACGGACCCCTCGCGTGTGTGCCCGGCTGACCCGATGTCCGCCGGGCACTCGTGATTGTCCGTTACACCGGGAGAAAGGCAGGCGGCTAATGTAAATACAGCCGCCTGTCATTCTCCCCTGTGTAAGAATGGAGATCATACGGTCCTGCTATGTAGAACCGTTAATCTCTGTTCTTACACTTCAAGCCACAGCCAATCACAGTTAGAAACACGCCCCTAGGACACACTTAAGCCCTCCCTCTCAAATAAAGTTAACTCCTTCCCTGCCAGTGTCATTTCTACAGTAACAGTGCATATGTATAGCACTGATTACTGTAGTAATGTCACTGGTAACCCCAAAAGTGTAAAGAATGTCAGTCAGGGGTCCGATCTGTCCGCCGCAATGTCGCAGTTCCGCAAAAAAAATCGCAGATCGCCGCCATTACTCAAAAAAAACAACAACAAAAATGACAAAAATCTTTCCCTTAGTTAGTAAACGCAATAACTTTTGCGCAAACCAATCAAAATACGCTTTTTGTGATTTTTTACCAAACATATGTAGCAGAAAACAAATTGGCCAAAAATTTTGATTTTTACATTTTGGGAGGGGGAGGTGGGGGGGGGAATTTCATATAAAAAAAATGTGTGTGTTTTTGCAAAATTGTCGCTCTTTTTTTGTTTATAGCACATGATCAAAAAATCGCACAGGTGATCAAATACCGCCAAAAGAAAGCTCTGTTTGTGGGAAAAAAAGGACGTCAAATTCGTTTAGGTACAGCGTCGCACAACCGCGCAATTGTCCGTTAAAGTCACGCAGTGCCGAATCGCAAAATAGGCCCTGGTCAGGAAGGGGGTAAAATCTTCCGAGGCTTAAGTGGTTAAGGATAACGGCACCCAGATGCACGTCCCAGGCTTTGCTGCAATTCCAAATCACGTAATATGAATGGGGTCTTAGGGAGGCCCTAGTTGTTGGTACATTAAAAAGAAACTGTACAGAAATTGTACAATTAGATTGTAATGTGTATGGCCAGCTTTAGTCCTGAATACCCTCACACTGTATTACTGGCAGAATCCAATCTTATTGTCCAGCTCCAGATGGTAGGCGGCGGGGGGGGGGGGGAGAGGCGGTACACACACCGTTCCCCCTCTTCTATCAGGTGCACACTTTCTTTGCCCCATAAAACACTTTTCAGAGATCTGTTCTTGATCACAGGGCGCCCCGTCTGCCCGTAGTTCGGAGGGGTAGGCGGGCAGATCTGTGTTTGTTCTCAGCCCTTTTCCTCTCCGCCGTTCCCTGCATGACCTCACTTCCACATCGTATCAACAACACACTTAAGGAGATGAAAACAAGGACATCGAGTTCCTGACTACCGAATACACAAAGCCTGGAGAAAGTAGAGGTGACCTCCAGGGTCTTCTACAGCCATGGGACTACAAATCCCACCAGGATGTCTCTGCCAGTGCCAGGATAGAGCTACATAGTTCAAACAGATACATGCAATGCGTCTCCGTGCTTCTCTATGCCATGCAGGCAGATCATGGCTGGTGGGAGGGGCTGGCAGGGGGCTGTACATTAGGGATCGACTGATTATCGGCAAGGCCGATATATCGAGGGCCAATATACACTTTCCCTGATATATCGGAATCAGCCCCGGAGGTTACCCATATTGTCGTGACGTCATTGCGTATGTTGCACCAAGCGCCTCCGCGCACTGGGACAGCTTCTGCTTTCTTAGGCCACCTCCCTCAGCCTCTTCTGGAGTCGGGGAGTCTCAGGACAGTGAGTGTACAGTGTGTTTAACACAGCCGCCACATACATACACCCACCCACAGCTGCCCGGTGCCAGCCAGCCAACCACCCACACAACCACAGGCCTGTACCAGCCAGCCAGCCACCGGCCCTGAGCCTGTACCAGCCAGCCACCCACCACACAGGGTGCCAGCCAGCCACCCACCACAGGGTGCCAGCCAGCCACCCACCACAGGGTGCCAGCCAGCCAACCACCAAAAGGTGCCAGCCAGCCAGCCAGCCACCCACCACAGGGTGCCAGCCAGTCACCCACAACAGGATGCCAGCCAGCCAGTCACCCACCACAGGGTGCCAGCCACCCACCAAAGGGTGTCAGCCAGCCACCCTCCAAAGGGTGCCAGCTAGCCAGACACCCACCACAGGGTACCAGCCAGCCACCCACCAAATGGTGTCAGCCAGCCAGCCACCCACCACAGGGTGCCAGCCAGCCACCCACCACAGGGTGCCAGCCAGCCAACCACCAAAAGGTGCCAGCCAGCCAGCCACCCACCACAGGGTGCCAGCCAGCCACCCACAACAGGATGCCAGCCAGCCAGTCACCCACCACAGGGTGCCAGCCACCCACCAAAGGGTGTCAGCCAGCCACCCTCCAAAGGGTGCCAGCTAGCCAGACACCCACCACAGGGTACCAGCCAGCCACCCACCAAATGGTGTCAGCCAGCCAGCCACCCACCACAGGGTGCCAGCCAGCCACCCACCAAAGGGTGCCAGCCAGCCACCCACCAAAGTGTGCCAGCCAGCCACACACCAAAGGCTGCCAGCCAGCCACACACCACAGGGTGCCAGCCAGCCAGCCACCCACCCACCACAGGGTGCCAGCCAGCCACCCACCCACCAAAGGGTGCCAGACAGCCACCCACCAAAGGGTGCCAGCCACTCATCCCCACAGGTTGCCAGCCAGACAGTTTTTTTAAGTCTATATTCAATTTCAGTAGTGTCTTTCAGATTTCAATGGAGATGGATGCAGATAGAAAAATTAAAAGTGTGGTCTGGGACTATTTCTCATCTCTATCTCCAGGAAAAGCAGCAGCACTGTGCAACACATGCACAAACAATGTAAGTCCACTGACTCCAATCCACTGTCTGCTTGCCTAGCTTTTTTTCTAGCAGTTTTGCACTGACTGCACTGCAGTAGTCATTTAAAATGATTGCAGTGAGTGAATGCAATACTGCAGCAGTTTATGCATCATTCACAATCAGATGATGTGACACTGATGTCCCTGCAAGTGCGGTTTTCCTATCAGTTTTCATGCAGTTAAGGTGTGAGGAACGAGCCCTTAAAAATGTTAATAAACAAACATTAACACGTTCAGTAACAGATTTGTGTCGAAAATTGTGTTTATTCTGCAAAACTTTAAATGTTCAAAGTATCAGCCGATACCGATATGCAATGGCCAAAATATCGGTATCGGCAACGAAAAACCGATATCGGTCGATCCCTACTGTACATAGCTTCCCGTAAACATCACAGCATCCTGCCTCTGTCCCTTCTCGAGAGCCCTCAAATCAAAAGCATTGCACAGTTGTACCGAGCTTCTCTCCTGGACTGAAATGGTTTACTCTGATTTCACTGCACACTGTGAGCTTCTCACCATGTGCATTAGAAGCTGCAGTAAGTCAGCCAGAGCCCCGCCTCATTTCCTGGCTGGAGGATTTCAGTTCTTTCAATCATGGAAGCTCGGGATAACCTGTGGGTGTTACCCTAGGGCAGTCTACATGCACATAAAGCCTGCCTAGGAACGCCCTCTCCTCCAGACTGACACCCACCCATCAAGGCATTTTTATATTCGCATAGCCCCTCCCAGTGCCGGGACAAGGTCATCCAGAGCCCAAGACAAAGATGCCAAACTCTGCCCCTTCCTCCGTTCATGATGGGCAAGCTCAGGGTATCCTACACCCAGCAGTCACTGCCCCTGCCACTACTTCTGTCATCCTTGGAACAGAAGGAAGGTTCCCCCATCCCTACAGTAAACCACAGCACCCAGGGCAACTGTCCCTCCTGCCCACCCCTGGTCACGACCCTGGCTTCTCCCAAAATCACCTGAGGCCAGTGACTTCACTGAGTATATATATATATATATATATATATATATATATACATACTGTACCTGTATATAGGGAGATTTTTCAGCGGGAACTTGGTGGAACTCAGTTCCACCGCACCACCTCTGGCTCAGGCTCTCTCCTTCCTGCTCATCAGTATCACTCAGTCTGGCTTCGGGGCTTAAAAGGGACAGTGTGTCTTCCAATCCCACAAATCTGATCTCACTGAGTGCAGAATGGGGACAATGGAGATGCAGGTGCTGTGCAGATGCCGAAACCCCCACTGGATGATCTCCCTGCAACCGAGAGAGTCTGAGCCACCTACAGTGTGCTGGGAGGTACTAGAGCTGGCTTGTGGCTTCAGTTTATTACAGCAATAAAAGTAAGACGTGTGGAAGATGGTGGAGCATTGAAGGAGGGGGAAGAAGAAGATGGGGGCATTGGTGAAATTGAGATGTAGATGGAGGATGCAGAGGTAAGGAGCTGTGGAAGAAGGCTGAACCCTGCACTCTGTATGCAGCACACTCCTAAACTCTGCACTATGTACGCAGCGCACCCCCAAACTCTGCACTATGTACGCAGCGCACCCCCAAACTCTGCACTATGTACGCAGCACACCCCCAAACTCTGCACTATGTACGCAGCACACTCCTAAACTCTGCACTATGTACGCAGCACACTCCTAAACTCTGCACTCTGTATGCAGCACACTCCTAAACTCTGCACTATGTATGCAGCACACTCCTAAACTCTGCACTATGTACGCAGCACACTCCTAAACTCTGCACTCTGTATGCAGCACACTCCTAAACTCTGCACTATGTACGCAGCACACTCCTAAACTCTGCACTCTGTACGCAGCACACTCCTAAACTCTGCACTATGTACGCAGCACACTCCTAAACTCTGCACTATGTACGCAGCGCATCCCCAAACTCTGCACTTTGTGTGTAATCCCCCCATAAACCCTTAGGCCCCTTTCACACATGCTGTCCGTTTGTCCGTTTTTCATCCATCCGTTGACGGATGAAAAACGGACATCAATGTATCTCTAGGTAAAAACGGATGACAATGGATGATCATCCGTTTTCATCCGCTTCCGTCAATGTCCGTTTTTTGGAACGGATGAATGCCCTATTTTTCCATCCGTCAAAAAAGCGGATCAGACGAAAAACAGATGAAAACGGATGACAACTGACGAAAAACGGATGAAAAAAGGATGAAAACGGTTGGAAAATTGATACATTTTGACATGACTGAAATGAAGAACTGAACGGACCGTATGTGTGAAAGGGGCCTTACACTGTAAGGCCCCTTTCACACAGGCGGACAGTTCAGATCCGCCTGTCCGTTTTTTTGGCGGATCTTAACGGTCCCCCCATGCATCCCTATGGGGGATCGGATGTCAGCGGAGACATGTCCCCTGACATCCGGTCCGATCTGTCAAATCTGGACGGATGGAAACCCTATTTTCCATCCGTCCAGCGGATCGGATCGGATGAGAATGGACCGACGGTCCGTTCCCATCCGATTTCCCCCATAGAGATGCATGGGGAACTGACAGCTGTGTCTCCGCACACAGCGCGGAGACACAGCTGTCATCCTCCTGCTCAGCGGGGGATCGGCGGCTCGATTCCCCGCTGAGAAAAACGGAATCCGTCCGATGGACGGATAGTGTGAAAGGGGCCTTAGTGAAATTTGACCACACCCACTATTTGATGAGTTTTGGAAGCTGTGTGTAGGGGGAGAGTTTTTTTTTTTGGGGGGGGGGGGGCGTGGTTGAGTTCCTGCACCTATTTTCTGAGAAAAAAAAGCTCTGTATATATACTTCACTGAGGCTGTCAATTATAGGCGGTGTGCTGGAGCTCCCTCCCCTGTCACCATTTTTCTCTTGGAAAACTTATCAGTAGTGATTAATACAGATAGCAGAGGAAGGAGGCAGCAGACAGAAATAATATTTAGTGATCTGGATAGAGACAAGTACACACTATGGAGGGATATGCTTTGATCATATTTCATGTCTGAGGTTTACAACCACTTTAAAGCAAACGCACACGTTTCCATTATGTAATCTGCAGAAAATTTGTTGTGTAGCAGCCCTGAAGTGAGATTGTGCTCCAGTGAAATGAGACTATGGCATTGTAAGACTTTGGCATCATTTTATTTATTTTTTTTAAAACAATCCTTACAAATATCATTGCTTTTGCCAACAAATACTGTACAGTTTTTTTTTTTTTAGTACGCTGGGCTGTGTTGGGAATGGTTTGCGCTTTAGTAACTGTTACAATGTTTTATATAAAAGAACGGATTAATAAGATGAAGTCATCGACCTCTCCGCTGCTGCCAGTTTGGAGCAAAGTTCTGGAAAAACTTCTGCAGATTGGAAGGACGTCGGCTGCGAATCTTCGGTTCTCTTGGAATGAAAGAGCGTTACAGAAGTCTGTTTGAAGATAAACAGTGAGGATCCCGCGGAGAGAGAGCCAAGTCTTCTCATACCGCCGCGTCACCGCCATTCACACACTGGAAGCCTTTTCTCCGCCGTCATTCTGCTTCAAGTCGAGTTTGTGTGCGCCGCACATTCTACAGAGGCCTTGTACTCGAGTCGCTCAGATCTCCACCGCCGGGCTCAGAACAAATATTAATCCGACAAAACATCTGCCGCTAATAGATACTATCCGCCAAATCCCGCCATCCTAAAAGATCTTTCAATTCATCTATGTATTCCTTCTAAAGTCACAAAATCATTGTTTAACCCTTTTCGTTGGACCTCATATTATGTTTTGTGGTAAATCTAAAAGAAAATTGTACAAGAAAGTTAAACATGTATGGCCAGCTTTAACCACTTAAAGCGGTAGTATCCCCCCTTTTGACACTTTTACCTACAGGTAAGCCTATAATAAGGCTTACCTGTAGGTACAAATAATATCTCCTAAACCGGCATGGTTTAGGAGATATTTAAAGTGCATGCAGCCGCTCTCGCGACCGGCGCATGCGCTCTGAAGGTCCGGGGGGACCTTCAATCAATTTGCCGGGAGCTTGCCGGAAAATCACTCCCGCGCGCATGCGCGAGAGTGACGTCATCGCGGCTCCGGCCAATCATCGCGCCGGAGCCGTCTCTTCCGGCCAATCACCGCGCCGGAGCTGCCGAACCCGGAAGAGACGGCGAGGGATCATGGCAGCGCCCGCAGCGATGTCCGGGGGTCCGTGTCGGGGCTTCGTTCTAAGGTAAGTTACACATAATGGGCTAGTATGCGATGCATACTAGCCCATTATGCCTTTGTCTTGCAGGTTTTTTTTTTTTTTCTAAGAGTTTACAACCGCTTTAAGCCCCAGAAGATTTTACCCCCTTCCTGACCAGGCCCTATTTTGCGATTCGGCACTGCGTGACTTTAATGGACAATTGCGCGGTCGTGTGATGCTGTACCCAAATGAAATTGACGTCCTTTTTTTCCCACAAACAGAGCTTTCTTTTGGTGGTATTTGATCACCTGTGCGATTTTTTGATCATGCGCTATAAACAAAAAGAGTGAAAATTTTGCAAAAATAACAATATTTTTCAATTTTTTTTATATGAAATTCTCCCCCCAAAAAATGTAAAAATCTAAATTTTTTAAAATTTTAGGCCAATTTGTTTTGTGCCACATATTTTTGGTAAAAAAAAAAAAATCCCAATAAGCATATTTTGATTGGTTTGCGCAAAAGTTATTGCGTCTACAAACTAGGGGAAAGATTTATGTCATTTTTATTCATTAATTTTTTTTTTTTTTTTTTTTTTTTTTACTAGTAATGGCGGCGATCTGCAATTTTTAGCAGGACTGCAACATTGCGGCGGACAGGTCGGACCCCTACCTGACATTTGTGACACTTTTGGGGGGACCAGTGACATTACTACAGTAATCAGTGCTAAAAATATGCACTGTTACTGTACTAATGACACTGGCAGGGAAGGGGTTAACCCAGTGGTGATCAAAGGGTTAAATGTGAGCCTAGGGAAATGTTTTCTGTATGGGGAGGGACTTGTGAAATGACCACAGAGACATGTGTTCCTATATAGAAGGATCACAGGCGCTCTGTGTTCATTTCAGAGAGAACAACAGTCAGCTGTGTTTACAACAGTAGACCGTCGTTCTCTCTCAGCGGGGAGGGATCGCGGGTGTCTGCTCGTACAACCAGACTGAAAAGTGGGTCATCCTCCCAGTCCCAAGCTATTACATTCAATTGGAACTCTACTGTTTGTTCAGGAGTTTGTTGGCTGAAATAACTTGTCTGCCTACTGTTTGATATTGCATTTATTGTTATGAGTACTAGAACAAAATGGCGCCCGTCCACACACTGCCTTGGTATATAGTGAGCTCCTCTTAGTAAAAAACAGCTTCAGCTTGGTCTCTTACCCAAGGGGGAACCCCCCCTAACATGTTTTGTCCAATAGGGGTTTAATCGTAGAGGCCTCTACAATTAAGCCCTTTTGGGCGAAACATGTTAGAGGGGGTTCTTCCATGGGTAGGAGACCAAGCTGAAGCCATTTTTTCCTAATTTGACACATGTGCCTTAGGTGATCTCATACTGAATATATACTGTGACGGGAGTCACTTTGGTTTGGGGGGCCCGTGGAACCCAGCTTACCTTAGAGAGGTTGAGAAATCTCTCTCTCATCTCCCTAGGTCCCTCTTATGTGTAAGTCACCCTGTGTCTATTAGGGACACAGGGTGACCGTGGAAATGATGGACAGCTACCTAATGGACACTGAGAATATGGTTTGGATTGCATCAAATGGGACAGTAATATTTATCAACAATATCCCTGAAGAAATATATGAAGACTATTCCTGGTTTGTCTGTGTATTAAGGTGTGATGTGTTTACACTTATAATAATGTGTATTGTACTTCCTGAGCTAGTCTGCTAGTTAATTAACCCAAGTTAATGAAATCACTGTCATCTGTAAGTTGCTAGTGGTACAGTAGAATACTGTTTGTGTTGGTTGTTCCTTAGATATGTTAATTATATTTCTGTACACAATTTCATCTGCGTATGATAATGTAATCAGGCACCTGACCTGGTGTAGTAATTATTCGGTGTGAGTTTGTTCAATTAATGTTCCGGATCTTATACAAGCTATTCTCGGCTAGTTTTGTATGGGGGCAGCTAGAGTATCTGATATCTATGTTCAAGACTGAAGGAAGCGGTATTCTGATGGACGCACACAAGCGCAGTGTGGGGTCGTGGTTCCGTTACACTATGAGACTAAAGACACAGTAGTGCCTTGCCATGGTTCACACTGCGAAGGGACTGCTGGATGTTAACATCTGTACAGCTACTAGGAGTGAATGGGGCCGCAGTATGAAAATATGCCAGTTGGGTCCTGGTTGGAGGAATCATTGCTAGAACTGGCATGAAGGTAAGTCTAGGGTTGTGCTGCCTGTACCCAGCATTTTTGGGGCATTTATTAAAGGGCAGCTTCACCTTTTAGGGTAGAAAGGGAACAAGAAGTTATTAAGAGCTGGTTAGGGTTGACTAAGGGTTAATAAGCGATTCAATAGAAACAAACTTTATTTAAAAATGTTTTTTACTTTGTAAGGTGGTTTTAAAAGACGCCATGTGCAGATTACCAGAGCGTCTTTTTCGGGGCACATGAAAGGAACTTACATGTTTTTCCAATATTGTTACAATATATTTATCAATGATCCATGCCAGTCTTTGCGAAAAAGTAATTCTCAGCTCAAAAAATGGTGTTGCCATTTCATCGGAAATGTTGCTAAAGTAAGCAAAGACTAGACATCCAAAAAGGTAAATGCCACACTTACCTTATCCGGGATCCAGTGCCAGGTTCCCCCTCTGATGCAGGGTTGCCTACACCTCCAGGTTTTGCCCAGAGCAGGAGCACCCAGGGCCAGATTAACGTAGGGGCTATTGGAGCTGCAGCTCCAGGCCCCTACCTTTATATAGGCCCCGGGTTGGCCATATTCACTGTTACCGCTCTTCTGTCACTTGTAAACACAGAAGTCTGGCTTCTATGCTCGCTTCCCCAGGCAGCTCCCTCAGAACCTCCCCACACAGCACGAAGGCCGGACAAGGAGGGACAGTTGCCGATGCATGGATGTGTTTATGGGCTTCAGAGACAGCATCCCATGTTGAATTAGGCATGCATGGCTGCACCCTTCCTCCTCTGGGTGCATGCCAAGGCACGGCCCTTAAGGCCCTTCAAAATCCTCAGTACCAAGCCCATGATGCTATTAATCCGGCCCTGGGAGCACCAGTGCCATAGACAGCTCTCCTGAATGGAGCAGGTTTAAATTGTGAAGTGAAGCTTAGTTTGGCATTCAAGCAACGTATCACTATGCTTCAGCTGAGATCCCTGGTGCAGTACTCCAGTACACCCAGTAAAGGGCATCCTGTGTCACCTGTGTGCCCTGTGACTCCATTGCGCTCCACAGCCTCAGAGCATCCTGTGCCTTCTAGTGACCCCAGGGTGCTCCATCACTCCAGTGACCCCAGTGTGCCCCAGGGTATCCTGTGTAATCCACTGACTCCCAGAGTGCTCTCCATGACCCCAGTGCACCCCAGTGTATTCTGTGTAATCCACTGACTCCCAGTGTGCTCTCCATGACTCTAGTGCACCCCGGGGTATCCTGTGTAATTTGCTAAATCTAGTGTGCCCCTATGCACCATGTGACTCCAGTGCACCCCAGGTAATCCTGTGTAATCTGCTGACCCCAGTGTGCCCCAGTGCACCCTGTAACTACATCGCACTCCAGGGTATCCTGTGTAATCTACTAACCCCAGTGTACCCCTATGCAACCTGGGACCCCAGTGCATGCCAGGGTATCCTGTGTAATCTACTAACCCTAGTGTACCCCTGTGCACCCTGTGAAGCCAGTGTACCCAGAGGTTTTCTGTGTAATCTGGTAACCCTAGTGCACCTCTGAAGACTTCATGACTCTGGTGCACACCAGAGCATTCTGTGTCATCTAGTAACCCATTGCACTTCAGTGCACCCCAGGGTATTCTGTGTAATCTACTGACCCCAGTGTGCCCCTGTGCACCACCTTCCTTAAGGGCATCCAAAGGTATCCTGTGTAATCCACTGACCCCAGTGGGGGGACCTCATGACTCCAGTACACCCAGTGGCGTAGCGTGGGTTGTCAGCACCCGGTGCAAAGCAAGTAATTTGCGCCCCCTAACCCGTGGAATTTTAGCAGTACCTGGGTCTTTTCCACTAGAACAGTATTAAACCCCTTACCTAAGCACATGTATTGTATATTAAGAAAATACTGATGTAATTAAAGTAATATCAGTGTACTCAAATTTATTTTCATTTGTTATTTTATTTTATGGCGAGTAGTGCACATAGTAGCTACCTACATTGTCAGCCCAGGGGGATGGTGTGTCCCAGGAGGTGCAGGAAGATGGTGGCAGGAGACGTGAAACACCGAGTGGGAGTCCCCTGGGCCTTGCACACATCACCCCAAAACCTGCATCTTCCCATCTCAGATCACCACAAATCCTGCACCTTCCCACCTTGGATCAATCTAGATCTCTTTACCATCAGACCTCAGATCAGCTCTAACTTCTGTACCTTTACTCCTCAAATCAGCCCAAATCCTGCGCAACAGGCCTCAGAACACCCCGATTCCTGCATCTTTACACTTCCGATCAGTCCCAATTCTTGTACCTTCACACCTGAGATCGCCCCAATTCCTGCACCTTCACACCTCAGACCACCCCAATTCCTTCACCTTCACCCCTATGATCACCCCCATTCCTGCACCTTCACACCTCAGATCACCCCCAATTCCTGCACCTTCACACCTGAGATCGCCCCAATTCCTACATCTTCACACGTCAGATCACCGCAATTCCTGCATCTTCACACCTCAGACCACCCCAATTCCTGCACCTTCACCCCAATGATCACCCCCATTCCTGCACCTTCACACCTGAGATCGCCCCAATTCCTGCACCTTCACACCTCAGATCACCCCAATTGCTGCACCTGCGGGAAAAGAAACAGATTGGCTGTGTGGAGGGGAAGAGCCGCTAAGCTGGATGTGCCATGGCAAGCCTGAGTGTAGTCTGGGGATGTGGAGAGGAGCTTACCAGCATTCATGCAGGGTTGCGGCATGGCACACCACCCCCTAGATCTGGTTATCTGCTGCTTCAATTTTGGCTTATGCAAGCCAGTGAGGTGGGCGGGAACAGAGGCAGGAGGGCAATGAGGTGATCCCAGCTGTGCTCCCTCTTGTGCCGGTCAGCTTTGCTGCAGCGTGGGAGTTTGTCCCAGGGATCCCTTGCATGCCCACAAAAATATATGCTGGGGGCCATTTCTGGCAAGCATGCTGGGGGTTGCCAACCTCTGATCTAGAAGTTTCCAGTGTCCTCTAGCAGACAAGGGGTATATTCAGATGTACCATTGGAAGCCCACCCTGCTCTTGGCTGGTCGCTGGTTCTCCTCCTATTCCTTCTTCAAGGGAACTAAGGGTTGGACATGAATGCATTGTTTGTCCTTTGTGAACAGCTGTGACATGACATGGAAAGCTGTGTAACATCAGCTAGTAAGTCACAAGGTGAGAGGCTGCAGCAGGGGATGATCTGTGTCATACATTTGTGAACACAGCAAAGAACGGCACAGGCACCAGGAATTACATGATTGTGTCATCTCTGAGCTGGAATATCTGTCCGGGAAATAGATTGTGACCCTGGACGATGCCTGAACAAAGGTGGCTCTGTCCTTTCTGGAGAGAAAAATCAGATGAATGCAATGTCAGGGGGGTCCTGTGATCTCTGTGAGATGCAATAAATATCTGGATGTGTTACAATGACACAATACTTAGAATGCTGCAATCTGTGTGAAAAAAATACATTGCATGACAGGTTCTCTTTAGCAGTATAAAGTGACAGCAGTCTCTTCTAGCCAGAAACATGCAGAAAACCTGTCCTGAGAGAATTATGGGGGAGGCCATTCCTGACTGCCTCTGAAAGTGCTCCCAGTAAATGCTCTCAATCTGGCTGTCTCTGAGTGTAACATGTTCTGCAGACATACAGTAGATTCCTGATTACATGGACTCAGGAATCTAGTAAACAGCAGTCTGCAGAAGTGAAAAAAGAGTATGCCCAGTGACCAGCCACTAAAATAGGATTGTGGGCAGACATGTCTTCCCCCCCCCCCCCCCTCTTTTTAATTAAATGTCCCAGTCATTGCTGAGCCTGCTTCTCTCCATCCAGCCTGACTCCAGCATGACAGTTTACAGCCACCACTAACCTGGGCTCTTCTTTTCTTTGGATTTGGAGCCTGAAGCCCGCCCAGCCAGCAGTGAGTCCTGGAGAGCGAGGGGGGAGCAAGAGGCTGCACCAACCACGATCACAGCCAGCTCTGCCCGCCCCCACAGCAGCACATGACAGAGTGCAGCCAATCACAGAGGGCTTCGGCTAAGCCCAGACAAGCAGGGAAGCTCAGACGGACAGCACTAGCTTACATTATGGAGAGCACAACAGGGCACACTCTGGAGTCGGGATGACTTTTCTGCGCCCCTCTAGATATTGCGCCCGGTGCCACTCGCACCGGCCGCACCCCCCACGCTACGCCACTGAGTACACCCCAGAGCATTCTGTCATCTAGTAACCCATTGCAGTTCATTGCACCCCAGGGTATTCTGTGTAATCCGTTTATCCCAGTGTACCCCTGTCCCCCCAGTGACTCCAGTGAATCTGAGGGTGTCCTGTGTAATCTACTGACCCCCATGTGCCTCTGTGCACCCTGGGACTCCAGTGACCCCCAGGGTATCCTGTGTAATCCACTGACCCCAGTGTGCTCCTGTGTGCCCTGTGACTCCAGTGCAGCCCAGGGTATCCTGACTAATCCACTGACCCCAGTGTGCTCCTGTGTACCCAGTGACTCCAGTGCAGCCCACGGTATCCTGACTAATCCACTGACCCCCAGTGTGCTCCTGTGTACCCAGTGACTCCAGTACAGCCCAGGGTATCCTGTGTAATCTACTGACCCCAGTGTGCCCCTGTGTACCCAGTGACTCCAGTGCAGCCCACGGTATCCTGACTAATCCACTGACCCCTGTGTGCCTCTGTGTACCCTGTGACTTCAGTGCAGCCCAGGGTAACCTGACTAATCCACTGACCCCAGTGTGCTCCTGTGTACCCAGTGACTCCAGTGCAGCCCAGGGTATCCTGACTAATCCACTGACCCCTGTGTGCCTCTGTGTACCCTGTGACTTCAGTGCAGCCCAGGGTATCCTGACTAATCCACTGACCCCAGTGTGCCCCTGTGTACCCAGTGACTCCAGTGCAGCCCAGGGTATCCTGACTAATCCACTGACCCCTGTGTGCCTCTGTGTACCCAGTGACTCCAGTGCAGCCCAGGGTATCCTGTGTAATCTACTGACCCCAGTGTTCCCCTGTGCACTCTGTGACTCCAGTGTACCCCAGGATCTCCTGTGTAATCTGCTGACCCCAGTGTTCCCCTGTGCATCTCATGACTTCAGTGCACCCCAAGATCATCTTGTGTTATCTAGTGACCCTTTACACTCTAGTGCACCCAGAGCATCCTGTCTCATGTTGTGACCCCCAGTGCGTCCTCTGCACACAGTGACACCCAGTGCACCCCAGAGCATCCTGTGTCATCTAGTGACACCCAGTGCACCCCGTGACCCCAGAGCATTCATCCTATGTCTCCATGCACGCTCCTGCAATCACCTGGACTGCCCTTCTCTCAATGAATCAGGGCATCAGGAAAATTCTCTCTTCTCTTTGGCACAGCTTTGAGTTTATTGTTATATAATGTATGTTTAACAAGCAGGCGGGATGTAATAGGTCAGCGCAGCATTTATAAAGGGGACGGCTTCATTTGCCATGCCATTTGTGTTGTTCTTATTATGAAGTCATTGTGAGTTAATTATAGTGTGTCATAATTCTTCGTGACTATTGTGTTCCCAGACACGGCGTGTCAGAATAAGACTTCTGTCTGATAGTCCTATGAAGTATTGTAGAACAAACAAGGAGAGGAAATCGTAACAGCACACGGCAAAAGAATGTAACTCTATCATTAAAGCGCCATTAACTACTTGACCCTCATTCCAATTCTGACATTTCTGTCATACATGTAAAAATCTGCTTTTTTTTTTTGCTATAAAATTACTTAGAACCCCCAAAACGGGATATATTCTTAAGCAGAGGAGGTTGCAATTTTGTTGGTCACACGATATTTGTGCAGCGTTTTTTTCAAACACAATTTTTTGGGGAAAAATACACTTTCATTAATTTTACACACAAACACAAAATAATATCCAATTTTAGATAAAATATAAAAGATAGTGTTACGACAAGTAAATAGATACCTAACATGTCACGCTTTAACCGGTTGCCGACTGCCGCAAGTACATATACTGCGGCGTCAGCCCCGGCCAGGCAAAGTGACGTATCGGAATGTCACTAGCCTGACACTAGCTTGTGAGCCAATAGCGCCCCGGCTCGTTCCCTAACAAGTCAGTGCGTGTGACCGGCGGACCCGATGTCCGCCGGTCACTCGCGATCGTTCGCAGTGAAGGGAGGAAGGCAGGCGGCTAATGTAAACAAAGCCGCCTGTCATTCTCCCCTGTGTAAAATGGAGATCAGACAGTTCTACTATGTAGGACCGTTGATCTCTGTTCTTACACCAGTAGCCATGTCCAATCACAGTTAGAAACACGCCCCTAGGGACACACTTAACCCCTCCTTCCCCAATAAATTTAACCCCTTCCCTGCCAGTGTCATTTTTACAGTAACAGTGCATATGTATAGCACTGATTACTGTAGTAATGTCACTGGTACCCCCAAAAGTGTCAAAAATGTCAGTCAAGGGTCCGATCTGTCCGCCACAATGTCGCAGTCCCGCAAAAAAAAATTGCAGATCGCCGCCATTACTCGTTAAAAAACAACAAAAATGACAAAAATCTTTCCCTTAGTTAGTAAACGCAATAACGTTTGCGCAAACCAATCAAAATAAGCTTATTGTGATTTTTTTTACCAAGCATATGTAGCAGAAAACAAATTGGCCAAAAATGTTAAAAAATTTTGATTTTTACATTTTTTTATGGGGAATTTCATATAAAAAAATGTGAAAAATATTGTTATTTTTGCAAAATTGTCGCTCTTTTTTTGATTATAGCGCATGATCAAAAAAATCGCACAGGTGATCAAATACCACCAAAAGAAAGCTCTGTTTGTGGGAAAAAAAAGGACGTCAATTTCATTTGGGTACATGGTTGCACGACCGCGCAATTGTCCGTTAAAGTCACACAGTGCCGAATCGCAAAATAGGGCCTGGTCAGGAAGGGGGTAAAATCTTCCAGGGCTTAAGTGGTAAAAAGCCTTTACAGGTTACATGTTTACACAGGAGGTCTAGAGCTAGAATTTATGCTCTCGCTCTAACTCTTATTTAAAATGTTATTATTTATTTTATTTAAAATTCATGTTTTTTACACCGTACCTTTCAGTATTTTTTTTTTTTATTATTATTTTATTATTTATTTTATTTAAATGTATGTTTTTCACACCATACCTTTAAATTATTTTCTTGGATCAACTTTGTTGCTATTACAGAGGATGAAAAACATCCCTTGTGATAGCATGGACCGTGACAGGTCCCCTTTATGGAGAGATGTGGAGTCTAATAGACCCCAGGTCTCTCCTTTTAGCCTCCAAAGCATTTGATTAAACCGAGATTGGTTTGATCAGATGCTTTCACAAGCCGGTAATGGCTTGTAAGCAACAAACCGGAACCAGAAGTGACTAAATCCTCATTGCTTATGATTTCTGACATCACAGAGGGAAAGAAACAACATCAGTTCCTTTGTTCTGGGCATAGGATGAGGCTGGTTGCATCGCTACTCGGAAGGGGGACCCCGGTAACAATGACGGGTTGGAGGGCCCCCTTCTTCCACCTGTGAAAGTGATACAGCGGCTGTATAGCCTCTCGGATCATGATTGAATAAAAGCTGATCAATGTAAGCACCCCTGTCAGTGGTAAATGGTTTTGTCTCATCCCGGTAACTGCTGCATCTGCAAGAGAGATTTTTCTTTTGACAAACAGCAGACTTACTGGCCAGATCTCCAAAATTAAAATAAGAGAAAAAAGACCTAAAAAAAGAAAACGAATGCAGCCAACCAAGAATTGGTAGGGGGCAACATAGTAAATGTTTGTTTTTGGGTTTAATACCACTTAAAAATAAGCTCACTCGCTAAAATCTCATATAAGCTTTAACATGTTATTGTTATTTCGAAAGTAATTTTCAATATTTTTGAATCGGTAGCTTTCTTTTTTTTTTCCAAAAATGTAGCTTTCATTAAATAATCCCTAGTGATCCTGCCATGAAGATCCTTGCTCAGGAACTTCCTCTTAACGCTCTGCCCCTGTCTTCTAATTATGCTCCAGCACTGTAACCCATCTTTTAGTGGAGACTACAAGTAGCTGATTCCCCCTATCACACACTTAATGTGGATGGGGGAATCACAGCTGTACTATTGTGTTCTGATTAGAACAATAATAATTATTGTGTTTCCGGTTAGAACACACTGGTTAGTGTTGCTGGCTATAGCGGGTGGCACTGATCATTTGGGAAAAACCTTGCAGACTAGTTGTACACAAGAAGATCGACTTCTGTACATCCGGCCTACCAATACATGGATTAAAATTTGGCTGATCCCTGCTGAAATAAAACTGAATTTCTATCCATGTATGGGCGCCATTAGAGGGAAAAATCTATAGGTGTGAATACGAAATGTTTCCACAGAAGATTCCCATACCCTTCACCTATTTTTCCAATAAAATCCATTTTCGTAAATGTTTGAATCTTGGGTGGAGGTTGTGTGGCTCCTGAGTAGAAGCTGTGTGGATCTTGGGTGGAAGTTGTGTGGATCTTGGGTGGAAGCTGTGTAGATCTTGGGTGGAAGCTGTGTAGATCTTGGGTGGAAGTTGTGTGGATCTTGACTGGAAGTTGTGTGGATCTTGAGTGGAAGTTGTGTGGATCTTGGGTGGTAGTTGTCTGAATCTTGGGTGGAAGTTCTGTGGATCATGGGTAAAAGTTCTGTGATTCTTGGGTTGAAGATGTGTGGATCCCAGGGGGATAGATCTCGGGTGGAAGTTGTGTAGATCTTGGTTATAAGTTGTATGATTCTTGGGTGAAAGTTGTATAGATTTTGGATGGACGTTGTGTGGATATTGGGTGGGGTTGTGTGGATCTTGGATAGATCTTGGGTAGAAGTTGTGGCGATCTTGGGTGGAAGTTGTGTGGATCTTGAGTGGAAATTTTGTGGATCTTGGGTGAAAGGTATGTGGATCTTGGGTGGAAATTTTGAGAATCTTGGGTGGGAGGTGTGTGGATCTTGGGTGGAAATTGTGCAGATCATAGGTGGAACATTTGGAGATCTTGGGTGGAAGTTGTGTGGATCTTGGGTGGAATTTGTGTGGATCTTGGGTGGAAGTTTTGTGGATCTTGGGTGGAAGCTGTGTGGATCTTGGGTGGAAGTTGTGTGGATCTTGGGTGGAGGTTGTGTGGATCTTGGGTGGAAGTTATGTGGATCTTGGGTGGAAGTTGTGTGGCTCTTGGGTAGAAGCTGTGTGGCTCTTGGGTGGAAGATGTGAGGATATTGGGTGGAAGATGTGAGGATATTGGGTGGAAGTTGTGTGGAAATTTTGCAAATCATTTGTGGAAGATTTGTAGATCTTGAGTGGAAGTTGTGTAGATCTTGGGTTGAAGTTGTGTGGATCTTAGATGGAATTTGTGTGGCTCTTGGGTGGAATTTGTGTAGACCTTGGGTGGAAATTGTGTGGATCTTGGGTGGAAGTTGTGTGGATCTTGGGTGGAAGATGTGAGGATATTGGGTGGAAGTTGTGTGGATCTTGGGTGGAAGTTGTGTGGAAATTTTGCAAATCATTTGTGGAAGATTTGTAGATCTTGAGTGGAAGTTGTGTAGATCTTAGATGGAAGTTGTGTGGATCTTGGGTAGAAGTTGTGTGGATCTTGGGTGGAAGATGTGAGGATATTGGGTGGAAGTTTTGTGCATCTTGGGTGTAGGTTGTGTAGATCTTGGGTGGAAGTTGTGTAGATCTTGGGTGGAAGTTGTGTGGATCTTGGGTGGAAGTTGTGTGGATCTTGGGTGTAGGTTGTGTAGATCTTGGGTGGAAGTTGTGTGGATCTTGGGTGGAAGTTGTGTGGATCTTGGGTGTAGGTTGTGTAGATCTTGGGTGGAAGTTGTGTGGATCTTGGGTGGAAGTTGTGTGGATCTTGGGTGGAAGTTGTGTGGATCTTGGGTGGAAGTTGTGTGGATCTTGGGTGGAAGATGTGTGGATCTTGGGTGGAAGTTGTGTGGAAATTTTGCGAATCATTTGTGGAAGATTTGTAGATCTTGAGTGAAAGTTGTGCAGATCTTAGGTGGAATTTGTGTGGATCTTGGGTGGAATTTGTGTAGTTTTGTGTATCTTGTATAAAAGCAATAACAAAGAATCTTCACAGTAAAATGACATCACCACGGAAGGTTGATGACCTTTATCATGGGAAGTGGCACAGAAAAGACGTCTTATGACGAGGATTTTACCCTCTGGACGTGTGGCACAAAACGTTCTTCTATAGATGATGGAAGGAGAAGGAAAAAACAAGAAGTCTGAGAGATTGGATTCCTCAGCCGTGTCCCTTTCTACATACAACAATGCCGGGCAGGGAGGAATGAAGAGCGATTGTTCTTCTGATTATTTTTAGTGCCGTTCAGTTACAATATGCAGTTTTAATTAGATTGCAGGGAACATAATGAACAATAATGGTATTTCAGATTGCCGCAGATAGATGAGCAGGTGCTGGATTAACGAGGACAAGCTTAAAGGGAAATATAATGGCTTTGGGTCGAATCTAATTTATTTCTGTATTATTTCATTATTAAACTGATGTTTTATATCTGTTTTTATGATGTATATATAAAAGGTGTTACAAATGTATTTATTTATATATTTATTTATTAATTACAGGGGTTTTTTTTTATAGTGTCGTCTTCTTAAGCAAACTATTTATTCAAATCAGTCCCTTCCCTCAAGGAGCTAACAATTTAAGGTCCTAAATCTCATAAACCCATATCAGGGCCAATTTAGAGAAACACCAATTACCCTTTTTTAACATGTCTTTGGAAACTGTAAATCCCGTGGCCCTATTGTGTTCTGCTGGTGGGGAGCCTTCCTTTCCTGCAGAACACAATGATTACTGCTGGCAGCTATAGCCGTCAGCAGTAATCGCATGAAAAAAAAACCAATAGGCTGGTTGTACTGAAGTCAATCGATGGATCGACTTCAGCACAGCCAGCCTGCCCATTGATGGATCAAATCTCGGCCTGTCCCTGCTGAACCAGCTGAGATTTTAACCATCTATGGCCGGCTTTATTCTAACCCTAACACTCAACATAGTTCTAACCCTAACACTCAACCTTACTCCTAATCCTAACCCTCACCCTAAACCCTGAACTCTAAACCTAACATTCAACCTAGTTATAACTCTTAACCAAATCCTAACTTCTAACTCTAGCCCGCATCCTAAAACTTACCTCTAACACTCAAACTAACTCCTAATCCTCACCCTTAATCCTAACTTCAAAACAAACAATTAATGTAGTTATAATGGAAAATAAATTAATTAATGATAATTAATAGATTGCGCTCAACTGAAACACTTAATATAAAAAGGTGAATGGAATTACACATAAATTGTGCAATAATAAAGTGACACAATGAATTAAATGTGCAAAATAATCACTAATGTGCAAACAATGCAAATAGAATACTGTGCGGTAAATACAATATTAGAGAAATGTGCAAAAATGAGCAATATTTGTGCAAACAATGCAAATAAAGTGCAATAATTCCAAAATGTGAATAACAGCTATTATTGGAGTAATAATCCCCAAAAGGTGCACAAATTACTGCAAAATGTCCATAGCTGGATAAATCGCCAGATGTTCCACATATAAACAGGAATGTCCAAATATAGATAGATAAGATCACACTTGGTAGCAATATACACCTCCACCAGATCACCCAGAGTGTATAAAGGCTTACCAGACTCTGTGGACCACTTTAATTATAGGGGGTCTAACAGGCAAGTAGATAAATCAGACACCAGGCTTCATAATCGGGATCAAATTTGTCAGCTTGTATTCTGACGTCATCAGGGTCATGCCCTGATGTCATCAGAATACGAGCTGACGAAACGCGTCGGGATGTAGGACTTGTGACTGCGCCATAACGTCATTTCAGGCTCCCGGTGGAGCGCAGATGGAACACGGAAGGCGTTCCTAACCCCGTAGACCGTGATAATCCTTAATGCCCTGTATATCATCTTCATTTGTAAGTGCATCTCTTTTATAATAAACTATTCTATTGTTACATACTTCACTATTGAGATCCTTCTTTCCTTTTGGGTATTGTGTTTGGAAGCCTACCCTTAGATTGTTTGCTATTGGAGGAGGAACTGGTTTGGAATATAGGAAGTTGATGCCGATTATGAAGCCTGGTGTCTGATTTATCTACTTGCCTGTTAGACCCCCTATAATTAAAGTGGTCCACAGAGTCTGGTAAGCCTTTATACACTCTGGGTGATCTGGTGGAGGTGTATATTGCTACCAAGTGTGATCTTATCCATCTATATTTGAACATTCCTGTTTATATATGGAGCATCTGGCGATTTATCCAGCTATGGACATTTTGCAGTAATTTGTGCACCTTTTGGGGATTATTACTCAAATACTAGCTGTTATTCACATTTTGGAATTATTGCACTTTATTTGCATTGTTTGCACAAATATTGCTAGTTTTTGCACATTTTTCTAATATTTTATTTACCGCACAGTATTCTATTTGCATTGTTTGCACATTAGTGATTATTTTGCACATTTAATTCATTGTGTCACTTTATTATTGCACAATTTATGTGTAATTCCATTCACCTTTTTATATTAAGTGTTTCAGTTGAGCGCAATCTATTAATTATCATTAATTAATTTTTTTTTTCCATCATTCACTTTTTTGTGTTGGATTGCTGCTTCTGGTCTAGGTCATTCCTACACTTTATTAATATTTTCATCACTATTGAATACTTACATTATTTATTATTATTGATTACACAGATTTGGATATTCTTTTTTCTTTTGCGCAGGTAGTTGGGTCATACCACATTTACTTTTTCATTTAATGTAGTTATAACCCTAACACTTAACCTAAACCTGATCACTGATCGTCCAACTCTCATCATAAACACTAACAATCTAGTTCTTACCTTAATACTCAGCTTAATCCCTCATTCTAACCCCCACCGTTAACCTTAAATCTAACCCTAACACTCAACCTAGTTTTAACCTTAATACTCAACCTAATTCCTAATCCTAACCTTCACCCTAAACCCTAACACTAAACCTAACAATCAACTTAGCTGTAACCCTAACACAACCTTAAACTAAACCCTAAATCTAACCCACATCATAAAAACTAACACTGGCCTTAATACTCAGTGTAACCTCTAATTCTAACCCTCACTGTAAACCTTAATTCTAACCCTAACACTCAACCTAGTTCTAACCCTAACACAGCCTACAACTTAACCCTAAATTGAATCCCCTTCATAAAAACTAACCATAATACTCAACATAACCTCTAATTCTAACCCTCACCATAAATCTTTATTCGAACCCTCTAATTCAACCTAGTTTTAACCCTAACACTCAATCTAACTCCTAATCCTAATTCTCACCCTACGCCCAATCTATTATTCTAACGCTCAACCTAGCTCTTTTTTTCCAATAATCTTTATTTATCAGATGTTGAACGTGCATAAAGCATCGAAACATAATTCTAGGTGTATACCTGGGAACTGTGTGGTGGATGGTAGATGCCCAAGTATTTCAAGGAGGTATTGCAACAAGTGAATGAGAATGAGGATTGTAGCCGTGTACGTAAGTCCAAAAAGACAGTCAGAGGTAGGATCTCCGATTTTCTGTAATTAATTTTAAAAATTTCAGAGCAAGTTGAAATCCCGTAGTCCTGCCATAATATTGGAGGAGGGGGATCAATGGATCTGAGACATAAAACAAAACATTATCCGCATAGGCAGATAGTTTATGTTCTACAGATCCCACCTATTGTCCCTTAATATTAGGATTTAAACATATTTTATTAAGCAGAGGCTCAAGGGTGAGTGCAAATATGAGGGGAGAGAATGGGCATCCCTGTCTCGTTCCGTTACAAATGGGAAACGGGTCAGAGAGTACCATATTCACCCTGACCAGAGCCCCTGGGGAACTATAGAGCGATGCTATCCAGGTGAGCATATAAGGGCATATTAGGGCCAAGGCCTAGGTTAGTCAGTACAGCCCGAAGGTATATCCAATCCACTCCGTCGAATGCCTTTTCAGCATCTGTGGAGAGCAGGAGACAGGGTGGAAGGTTGGTCTGCAACCGGGCCCAATGAATCTACTGGATAGCACGGTTAGCATTATCCCTGTCTTTTCTTCCCATGATAAACCCTGTTTGGTCTGGGTGAATGACTGTAGGCAGGATAGGTTTGAGGCAGTTGGCCAGGATCTTCGCTAGTATTTTAATGTCATTGTTCAGAAGCGAGATCGGTCTATAGCTACTGGGAGCAGTGTGGTCTTTCCTTTCTTTGGGGATGACCGAGATGTGAGCAAGTAGACCCTCTCTAGGTACCGTAGTCCTCAGGGTCAAAGCATTAAAATAGGCACACATCGGCTTAGCTAGGAGTGAATGGAATATACAGTAGTAGGCATTTGTGAAACCATCAGGTCCCGGACTTTTCCCTCTCAGGAGGTCCTTAATAACCACCGCTAATTCTGTCAGAGTAATTGGCATGTTTAGCTGCGTGCTAACCTGGGTAGAGTACCTCCAGGTACTGCTTAATATGTTCAGCCTTCTGGTCTGTTTTCAAGTCAGGGAGCATAGTGGGGAGATGGTATAGTTGGGCATTGTAGTCTCGAAAGGCTGCTGCTATCTTAGAAGAGTGAAGGACCGGGGAGTCTGTTGCCTTGTGGACCTTATTAACATGTCCCGATGGATGCTGTTGCCTAAGAGCCCTAGCAAGCAACTTCCCACATTTATTCCCATACTCCTAGAATTTATTGGAAATGTGATGTAATCGAGCTAGAATCCGGGCATCCAATAAATTGGCATGTTCCAGACGTAAGGACTGCAATTCTGCAGCCAATTCTGGGGTAGTGTTGCATTTGTGTCTAAGCTCCGCGGATCTGATATTCATCAGTAGAGTTTGCAATTCCCATTCACGTACCCTTTTTAGTCTGGAGCCCTCGGAAAAGAGCTCACCCCTAACCACCGCCTTATGACCCTCCCAGATGAAAGCCAATGCTACGTCATCTGTGGAATTCTCCGCAAAATACAGAGATATCGAGTTTGATATCTTCTTTAGTGCCACTGCGCCATCTAAGATGTTCTCATTCAGTCGCCAAGTCCACTATCCCCTGTCAGAGGACAATGGGAATGGAAACCGGGTCATGGTCAAAACAGGTAAGTGATCCGGTTGACGCACCGGAGAGAGACTCCAAGGAATATTGATCCATCAGCAGTAGGTCTAGTTGGGTGTAAACAGCATGAGTAGCCGAATAGTAGCTGAAATCCTTGTCAGTAGAATGGAGTACTCTCCAATAGTCAACCAGGTGATAAGAGTGTAGGAACTTCCTGAAATGTTTGAGAAAAGCGAAGGAATGTGTGGAATAGCCAGAGGACGTGTCTAGCTGAGGATCAGGATTTACGTTGAAATCGCCCCCCAAAATCAACTGGCCTTCACAAAAATCAGAGAGTGACTCTAAGACAGAGTCCAAAAAGGTGAATTTACGTTCTTAAATGGTGCCTTTTAAAAAAAAAAAAAAATTAGCTGTTGGGGTCGGCTATATGTTCTTTTATGACAAAATGGCATTGTTTATGTATGGCTATAGCCACACTATCAGATTTAGGGTGTGGGGAATTGCTAAGAAACCATTGATTATGAAGGTGATTGGGTAGGCTAGTTCTAATCCTAACACCCAACCTTACTGCTAACCCTCACCCTAAACCTAACATTCAACCTAGTTGTTATGTACCTGATTGGAGACTGAAATGACGAGGTTGGCCTCTCTTGCATCTCCGGCCCAGGTCTGATAGGGTTATAACTAGTGTCAGAGAATGCCTAACACTTAACCTAAACCTAACACCTAATTCTAGCCCTAACCCTAACACTTAACGTAAACTTTAATTCTAACTCTAATCTAAAATCTAACTCTAACCCTCTAAAACACTCAACCTAGTTCTAACTCTAACACTCAACCTAACCCCTAATTCTAACCGTAACACTTATCCTAAACCCTAATTCAAACCCTCATCCTAAACTCCTAATTCTAACACTCAACCTATTTTACCTATTGTAAACTCCAATTCTAACCCTCATCCTAATCCCTACCTAGTTCTTACCCCTAACATTCAACCTAATCCCTAATTCTAATCCTCATCCTAAACCCTAATTCTAACCCTGACACTCAACCTAACCCCTAATTCTAGCCCTAACACACAAACTAACCCCCAATTCTAACCATCAGCCCTAGCCCTAATTCTAACCCTAACACTCAACCTAACTCCTAATTAAAACCCTCATCCTAAACCCAAATTCTAACCCTCACCCTAAACCCTAATTCTAACCCTAACACTCAACCTAACCCCTAATTCCAACCCTCATCCTTAACCCTAATTCTAACCCTTATATTCAACCTGACCCCTAATTAGAAACTTCATCCTGTGCCCCAATTCTAACTTTCATTCGAAACCCTAACTCTAACCCTAACACTCACTATAACTCCTAATTCGAACCCTCGTCCTAAACCCAGTTCTAACACTCAACCTAAGCCCTAATTCTAACCCTAATCCTAAACCTAACACTCACCCTAACCCCTATTTCTAACCCTTATCCTAAACTCTAATTCTAACCCTAACACTCAATCTAACCCTTAATTTTAACCCTCATCCTAATCCCTAATTCTAATCCTAACACTCACCCTAACCCCTAATTCTAACTCTCACCCTAAACCCCAATTCTAACCCTAACCCTCATCCTAAACCTTAATTCTAACTGTCATCCTAAACCCTAGTTCTAACACTCATCCTAATCCCTAATTCTAACCCTAACAGTCAACCTAACCCCTAATTCTAACCCTCATCCTAAACACTAACACTCAACCTATTTTACCTATTGTAAACTCTAATTCTAACCCTCATCCTAAACCCTACCTAGTTCTTACCCCTAACACTCAACCTAATCCCTAATTCCTAATCCTCATCCTAAACCCCAATTCCAACCTTAACACTCAACCTAACCCCTAATTAGAACCCTCATCCTAATCCCTAATTCTAACCCTAACAGTCAACCTAACCCCTAATTCTAACCCTCATCCTAAACACTAACACTCAACCTATTTTACCTATTGTAAACTCTAATTCTAACCCTCATTCTAAACCCTACCTAGTTCTTACCCCTAACACTCAACCTAATCCCTAATTCCTAATCCTCATCCTAAACCCCAATTCTAATCTTAACACTCAACCTAACCCGTAATTAGAACCATCATCCTAAACCCCAATTCTAACCCTAACACTCAACATAGCCCCTATTTCTAACCCTTATCCTAAACTCTAATTCTAACCCTAACACTCAACCTAACCCTTAATTTTAACCCTCATCCTAAACCCTAATTCTAACCCTAACACTCAACCTAATCCCTAATTTTAACTCTCACCCTAAGCCCCAATTCTAACCCTAACCCTCATCCTAAACCTTAATTCTAACCGTCATCCTAAACCCTAGTTCTAACACTCATCCTAATCCCTAATTCTAACCCTAACAGTCAACCTAACCCCTAAATGTAACCCTCATCCTAAACCCTACCTAGTTCTTACCCCTAACACTCAATGCTCTCAACCTAATCCCTAATTCTAACCCTCATCCTAAACCCCAATTCTAACCCTAAAACTCAGCCTAACCCATAATTTTAACCTTCATCCTAACACTAAACCTAACCCATAATTTTAACCCCTAACCTGTATCCTAACCACTATCTTGGATATCTATTCTATTTTATCAAACTAGCAACAGTGTTACATATTTCTCTCTAAAAATGTCATACACAAGCCCATCACTTATATTTCAAAGATAAAAATGAAGTCAAAGTACAATACAGCCAGTTATCCAGGCAAAATGTTGGTGCCAACCAAGCGGAGTTTCAGTGTGAATGGAGCCCGTTTTGTGGAGACTTCAGCTCGGGAATTCTTGCAGGCTGTATAAATAGTTTGCAAACACCTGACACAGCAGTGGGAAAATTACAATGTTCTGTATTATTCTCATTAAAATAAACTAAAAATGCAAAAAAAAAGAAAGAAAGAGAAATATTTATTTTAACAGCTGCCGAGAGAGAGTGGGAAGGCCCAGCCGGCACCCGTCAGTCACCGAGTGCTTCCACAAAGCTGTCAATCCAAGCACAGCCAGACGCTGACAACCCCCAATAGCGACTCACCGCCGTTCAGACAAGCGTGCAAAGTTCAGAAAAGACGTGCCACCGGGTTCTGAACTGATACGTGGGCGATGGGTACAGGGCTGATACAGTCTCACTTCATTGTTTGCTTTAATTGGTTCCCAACTTCTGATAATAGTCCTTTTTTGTTGCAGAGATGACGTCTCTCTCTCTGCCAGAACAGACTGCGACAGGCTTACAAGCAGAACTCCAACCAAAGAAAAAAATGTCAAATGCTACAAATACTTTAATACTTTTTATGTTGACTCGCAACTATATCTATTGTTTCTGTTATTGGGTTGAACTTAATCTGGTTCCAATTGTTCTGTAGTATGCTGACATCTAGTGGTGGTTTAGGGGCACTACAATATGTTTACTTATGTGATTTGGTTTGCCCTCTGTCCTCCCCTCCTGTGTCCACTCCTCCTGTTTAGTACTAGTTAGTACTGTCCTAGCTGGACCCTTTCTACTTCTTCCATCTTCCCTTAGTAAGGCTCACGTCTTTGCCTGTCGGGAACATTCGCAAAATCCCACGCTTTCCAAACACGTACAGGAATGCAATACTGCAAAAGAAACAGTTTCTTGCAGGTAGGGAAGCCCATTGAAATAAAACGGTCTGTGGGAAAACGGGAAATATGTGCACTTGGTCACACCTGTAGATATGGATCAAGCCGGTCTGGACAGTATGGTTGCCTGCCAACTTGGCGGTGTCCACAGGCAGCCTTACTCCCCTTAATGACCTAAAAGGTACTAATCTATCTCTGTACTCATTCTTCTGGGAGGTGGCGGATATCTGGTTGTCCCTAATTATAAAGGAGTCTTCCAGATTTCACTATTGGTCCCCCCATTTTACTATTAACCACTTCTGGACCGGAAGATTTTTCCCCTTAATGACCAGTGCATTTTTTGCGGCACTGCGTTATTTTAACGGACAATTGCGCAGTCGTGCGACACTTAACGCAAATAAAATTGATGTCCTTTTTTCCCCACAAATAGAGCTTTCTTTTGGTGGTATTTGATCAATTCTGAAAAAAATATATATATATATTTTTCACTTTCTGCTATATAACATTCCCCCCCAAAAAATTAAATTTTTCATCATTTTAGGCCAATTTGTATTCTGCGACATATTTTTGTTAAAAAAAAATCCCTAATAAGCGTATTTTGATTGGTTTGCGCAAAAGTTATCGCATCTACAAACTAGGGGAATGATTTACGTCATTTTTATTTATTTATTTTATTAGTAATGGCAGCGATCTGCGACTTTTTGCGGGACTGCGACATTGCGGCGGACAGATCGGACCCCCTAACTGACATTTTTTACACTTTTGGGGGGACCAGTGACATTACTACAGTAATCAGTGCTAAAAATATGCACTGTTACTATAATAATGACACTGGCAGGGAAGGGGTTAACACAGTGGCGATCAAAGGGATAAATGTGAGCCTAGGGAAGTGTTTTATAACTGTATGGGGGATGGGCTTGTGAAATGATCATAGAGACATATGATCCTATATAGAAGGATCATAGGCGCTCTGTGATCATTTCAGAGAGAAGAACGGTCTGCTCTGTTTACAACAGATCACCGTCCTTCTCTCTCAGCGAGGAGCGATCGCGGGTGGCCGGCAGCAATTGCGGCCGCCTGCCCCCGTGGATCGGCATCCCCGCTGCCTAGTGAGGGCAGGAGTGTGCCACCGGGGGCGCGCGCTCGCCCCCAGCACCGCTCCCGCGAACCGACGTACCCATACTTCGATTCGTGCAGCTAGGCCAGCCTGCCGCAGTATTCTGAACTGAATATAGCTGTTTAAGTATCATACTGCATGCATCATGTTTATTCTGAGTCTGTTTCTCTTTCAGTTTCTGGACAAGCTCCCAGACACTTCCTATTGTCTTCACTCTACACTGACACCGGCCAAGGTAGAATAATAAAGTATTTGTTCTGTTTCAAATGCCTCTTTGTGCATTGACATATTGCCATAGATCCAGTCTGCCTGGACCGTATGCTTACCTGCCAACAAGGCGTCATCTATAGGCAGCTTAACTCTTCAGTTAGACATCAAACCCAGTGGCGGCTGGTGCATTAAAAAATATGTAGCAGATGTAAATTGGCCTAAAATGATGAAAAAATTTGATTTTTACTTTTTTTATTAGGAATGTTATATAGCAGAATGTGAAAAAAAATATATATATATATATATATATATATATTTTTTTTTTTCCAGAATTGTCGCTTTTTTTTGTTTATAGCGCAAAAAATAAAATCACACAGGTGATCAAATACCACCAAAAGAAAGCTCTATTTGTGGGAAAATAAGGACATCAATTTTATTTCAGTACAATGTTGCATGACCGCAAAATTTTCCGTTAAAGTAACGCAGTGCAAAATCGCAAAAAATGGCCTGGTCATTAGGGGGAATTCTTTCCGGTCCAGAAGTGGTTAATTTGCGAGGGAAGTTGCACTTTAGTATATCCCCCTGTCCTCCCCTCCTGTTTAGTACTAGTTAGTACTGTCCTAGCTGGACCCTTTCTGCTTCTTTCACAGTCAGTGTTAGTTAAGGTACAGAAAGTCCTAGGGGTTGACTTGCTAATGGCAAATAAGCTGTTCACTTTGCAGGGGAAGTTGGTAGTCATTAGTAGTGAAATTAGAGGAAGCCATTTCAGTCCAGGAGAGGAGCCCGATACATCTGTGCCAGCCTGGAGGGAAGGCCGGAGCTTGGCTTTAACAGAGAAGATTTTTTTTTTTTTTTTCAGTATGCATGAAGAGAATTCCATTAAGATTACCGGACAGGCGGACTAAATAATTCACATTTATTATTTCACAGAAAACGATTGATGGAAACTCTGGGGAAGGATCCAGGAATCGGTCAGAGAATACATTGATCTGATATAAAACGTTAATGGACGTCAATCAATAGCCACAAATCCATAGCACACAGCACTGCGCACAACGCTGCCGGCCGGCACATCGGGGAGGACTGTGAGGGCCGAGTCAGCAACAATCACACGGTAAGTCCCGGGTTCACATTTGTGCGATGTGCGAATATACA